>NC_057882.1:21828100-22131946 GCF_019740435.1 Gambusia affinis
CTAGCTCGGTTTCCATGGCGCTGGGGAGAAACCGCGAGGAGATGCGCGTGCTTGCAGAAGGGCGCGAATGCTGGACTCCGAGTGCGTAGTTAGGCATCACCGGTCGTAAATCTACACGTCACCGGTTCGGTTCGGTTCGCTCTAGAAATGGCATGATAAATGTTAAAAACACTGTTTATTTCTCAATATTGAACAACACGTGCCCTAGTTCTTTTGTTATAAATCAATTTAAAAGTGTTACGAAACAGTTTTATGGCTTTTCTTTTTTTTTTACACTTAACTACCACCACGACCAAAGTCAGAGCTACTGTACGCATTAACAAAGACTTGTGAATGAACAAGGGGGTTTCATTGACTCGTACCACCTACTCCCACCCTCGTGCTGTAAATGCACTCTCCTCTCGCATTGACAGCCGCGCGCACATCTCCCAGATCACACTGCGGTGCGCGCGTGCGTGAGTGAGCCAGCGAGCGAGCACAATGCCTTTAAAGGGGTTATAGTAGGTGACTGCGTATCATCTGCAAAGTGCGCAAGAATGACGCAGGAATGACTTCACCAGTTGACGACGTCACAAAATTAGATCTGAGAGAAAAAAAGATGAAGGAAACGCCGACCGGAAGTGCACAAGAGGGGGTTGGGGGAGAGAGTTGATGAGAAAAGGGGATGAGAGAGAGGGCGAGAGAGAGAGAGAGAAGGGGGGGGGGGGGGGGGGCAGTTTAGCTCCCCACCGGAAGAAAGGGATGGCAATAATGTCATCACTATCACCGGAAACCTCCCGGTGCCTCGAGAGATTTTAAAGGAGTCGCTCATCCGCCCACCAACCCACCCCACTCACTTTCTGAGCACATCCTTGCACACTACACTGTGACATTTCCACATCTTTTCCCATCCCGATAAAGCTAAAGTAGTATCCCAACCCCTTAATTAGATACATCAATTAACCAGCAATATATATATATATATGTGTGTGTGTGTGTGTGTGTCTGTGTGTGAAGTTGGATAGTTTAAAGAAATAAAAGAGAGAGCATAAACACTTCATCGCGATTTTGCCCTAGTTTCCATCAGAGACAATCTATTTCAGGTGTGGGAGAAAAAATGACTCACACTGCAGCAACTTCCAACCAGCGGCTCTCCACTAGAAAACTAGTTTAAAGCATCTTTTACTTTTAAAAAGAAAATTCTTAAACGCCTCATTTTTAGATGTATTAATTATACAAAGTTTTACGTACATTTTCCTCCCGAGTAAATAGGACTTCAACTTACCTCAGTTAAAGTTTCCTGACTGGCCGCGCTTTGCATAGAAACATCTCTCCCCCTCTGGTCTCTTCATCCCCGCGAAACTGCCGTCCGTCTTCTCCAAAGTCGCTCTCCCAATACAGACCGGGCTCTCCCATCAAACCGTAGGCTTTTTATAGAGATCCCGTAGTATCTAGTAGAGGAGGGGGTGGGGGCGTAGGAGGGAGGAGTGGCGGAGAGAGGTGGAAGAGGAGGGGGGAGGCTCATTCAAAGATTCACCTACACATGTACGTGCGTATCCCACGTCACTGAAACGGAGTGCAGCTATTTATAAAGCAGGAGAAGTATAGCTCGAATCACTGTGCAGGACTTAAAAAAAGGATATTTAAAATAGTATGTTTTGTTGCGTTCTGGAGGGTGAAATTTTACACAATCAAGTTTTGTTGTTGTATTTTAAGGAAAGAGTATGAAATCCATCCCTGTCTGAAGGCAGGTAGCTGTAACATCAAACCTAATCAGCTGATCAGAATAAGCTCCCAGATGCACTTGCAGCTTGTGAGTGTGTAGGTTTTGCAAAAGCTTGTAAAATATACATTTGTAATCTTGCGTGTCGGGGTAAAAACATAAGATTTGGGGGAAAACGATCATCCCTCTTCTCAGTTATCATTTGCGAGACGATGAGTGTGAAAGATAGCAACTGACACCTGTAGTCGGATTAAAACGTGGCCAGCAGTTTGAGCGATTAGTGGATCGTGATGTTCAGACGAGGTGATGCATCACTGCAGCTGCCTGCATTAAAACGGTAGAAATATTGAATGCAGCGCACGTTTTTCCCTCTCTCTTTTTTTTTTTTTTTTTTTTTTTTTGGCACCGTATTGTGATTTTAAAGCTAAAACGTTACAAAATAGATCAAAGAACGATCTCATCTTAGTACGGACCCAAAGAAAGAGGTTTAAAAAGAGTCGTGCGTAACTGCGCCCCAGAACAAGGTTGTATTCAAGTCACATATTTGGGGGAGATTTTTGGGGAGATCCTCGTGCGTAAAAGAAGTGTGTCAGACTTACGTAGGCGGGCGGATCTAGAGGCTCCTATAATTTACACGCACTTTGGATACAAATCTCAGGAGGACATAAAAGAAATGTTTCGTGGAGTTGAGGGAAAGAAAGAGAAAAAAGGAATCACGTCACGCAAGTAGTTGAGAGAAAAGTTAAGAGCCACACACGCCTCCAACCTGGAGCAGGTGTAGGTGATAACCTGTCCCCGTCCGGCTCCACTCACCTCCACCGCACGCCTCCTTTAAAATAAAAGATTCATTAGCTTAAATTGGTTAGGAATTTTAATTTAAGAGGTTCTGAAGTGATCTTTTAGTTGTAAGCTTCAGTTCAGGACAAAATTATGCAATTTTAAAATAATCAATTTGTCTTCAGAAAACTTTGTATTCACTAAGCGCTGCCTTATAAAGTTTTGGTAAGTCTTTAATTGCTCATCAGGCGCAACCAAGGCCTGGAAATGTGCAAGTTGTGCACACACTAAGAAAACCTTTCATAACTTTAAAATTATATAAAAGTATTCATGCTGCTTGAACTTAAACACATTGTGTCGCATTGCAGCCAAATATGTCACTGTATTTTTACTGGGATTTTTTGTTATAGCCCATAAAATGTATCCTTTATGAATGGAACATGGACAGGTTTGTCAGCGAGAGCTTCACTCAGAAAGCATCCCACAGGCTCATGATGCTGGAGGAGCTCAGGTGGAAGATTATGTTGGCAGTACAGCTTCTAGTTGCACAATTATGTGTTCAAGAATGAAGTTCAATACTACAATATTCATTAAAAGTTTACAACAAAGACTGTAGGAGATAATAACATCCCAAAGAAGGTGTTATGATGTGATATAACCTAGTTTATGCTTTGCAGCAAAATAAAAAATTCTACTGAAGAAAAACTAATTATTACTGCACATCACCCTGAGTACACCATCGTCATGGTGACACACGATGGTGTCAGGATCATGCTGAGGGACGTTATATTTAAGAAAGTCACAGCCAAAGTCTAAAGCTGAATCCTACTGAATTGGCAGCAAAATTCGAAAAATTATATTTGTCCAATTTTTCTTCCTGTTGTGCAAAGTCAGTAGAAAGTATTAAACCTTGAAGGTGTGATTGTAGCAAACGATGGTTCAACAAAGACTCAGAGAGGTTTTCAGATTTTTCTTCTTAAAAATATTTTTGAAAATCATATTTTGTTTTCCATTTATTCCCTATCTTCTGTTGCTGTATCACATCAACTCCAAAATTAACGTTGACTTTGTATTTAGAAATTGCAAAGAAATGATTTTAATATTACACTTTTATGTAATATTAAACAATTATATTACCTGTTGCTAATTAAGTTTCACACATCCCTGACAGTTTAATTTAGATATCAGATGTTGATCATTTTTAATTCTCTACACTTTATTACGCCTTAGCACAGAAATGTGTCAGCTGGCAGGAAAAAATATATTCATGAGTCCTGAGAAGTGCTGTCTATACAACATAAATTTAATGACTGATTTGAGAAGGAGACATCACATTCAATTTAGGTAATCTTTGGATCATTAGTTAACTGTTAGCTGAAAAACGTAAAAGAAGGAATACCAGCACAGTGACTTTGATGAATATTCAGTATATTGTCCACACAGTTAGTTCTGTATCTTTTACAAGATACCTCTATATGAAAATCACCATAGATTTAAAGACTACTTATTTGACCCCAAGCCTTCATCCAGTTAGAGACATTTGTGTTTCTAAAGACAAATAATTCACAGCTTCCTATGTCAGTGATTAATATTTAATCTTCCATGGTGTCAGTGCTTTGAAATAAATGTTAAGTTTCATGCATGAAGAAGTTATTCTGCTCATGAGCTACAAGATGAATATCATCCATCAATCCATCCATTTTCTATACACCCTTCGTCCCTAATGGGGTCGGGAGGGTTGCTGGTTCCTCTCCAGCTGTGTTCCGGGCGAGAGGCGGGGTCACCCTGGACAGGTCACCAGTCTGTCGCTGGGCAACACAGAGACAAACAAACATTCACACACACACTCACACCTACGGAGAATTTAGAGAGACCAAATAACCTGACAGTCATGTTTTTGGGCTGTGGGAGGAAGCCGGAGAACCCGGAGAGAACCCACCATGCACAGGGAGAACATGCAAACTCCATGCAGAAAGACCCCGGGCTGGGAATCGAACCCCGGACCTTCTTGCTGCAAGGCAACAGCTCTACCAACTGCGCCACTGTGCAGCCCAGATGAATATCAGTTTACCTGATTTTCTGTCTGAGTCATTCTTGTGTCAGATGTTTCTTTTCCTAGCCACCTCTGTAATATTCAATATGAGAACCATCTATCTCAACTTTTTCAGTTTCACAAATAAAGTAAAAGTGTTAACAATCACAAAAAGAAGATTTTAAAGAACATTTAATAACTGTAATACATTTCAGATCAAATTACTTCATTACTGTGGTTTTCATGCTTGACTAATTCTAACGAACCTACAAGGCAAAATAAAGCTTTGTGTGTCTTGTTCATATCCCAGTTTCTTCATTTTTGTGTTCAGTAGTCAATTTATGTCCGGTCACGGCTGCATGCATCTCTGCTGACTGGTCTCACCTGGTCCTTGTCTTCATAATCACTTGCCAAGCAGCTATGAGCCTCTCAGTTTTATTATCTCCTTGTCAGATTTGCCCATTGACCACCACTGCCTGTTTACCTGTTGTCCTGTGCTTTATCTTTTCGCCTGGTTGCTTTGCTTTGTTGTTCTCATCAATTGCTTTCTGCTGCCTCTTGAAGTTGCTCCTCATTTTTTTAAGTTTCTTCAATTAAATTTCCCTCTTTAACATGACACTCCATCTCTCCTGCTTATGTGGATCCAACTCCACCACAACACACAATAAACTCTAATTATTAGGAGAAAAGTAATTGGTACTTGATCTTTTTACCCACTTGATAAACATCATACAAATGTTTGGTCCGTCTGCATCAGTCCCTTATTATTTTCTTGTTCATTTTAACTTGCTTCACCATTAATTGCAGAAGAAGTGAAAAATGTCTTGCATGAAAATTGTAGAAGCTGAATTTACATTATGAATTTGGTGATGCCTGAAGACAATAACACAGTTTCCTGGGTTATTCATATCCAGACCATAGATGGTAGTCAGTAAGTGAATGATTGGAACACCATTCCTATTTCTGACCCACAGCGCCATATTATCCGAGTTTTTATTTCATCTTGATGATTCAGAATCTTGTTTTGAATGATATCTCTAGTTTCTCTTTGTTGATGCATCAGTTCATTTTTTGAGACCAAGCAATCAGGCGGTCCAGCTTTTAACTTTCTTTCTGTCATGAGGCCTGATTCATAAACTGGGATGCATGTGATTTTCTGTTCAGATCTCCTAAGTGTTTGTCATGCCCAGCCGTTGGCTCTGTCTCTGTGTCCTCATCTGTATTCCAAACAGAAAATGCAGTCAAATAAGTGAGGAGAAAAAAAATCCCTCCCATACGTTCTTCTCTCTCCTCACAGCCGCCTACCTTACCTTCCCACCTCCCCTTCTCCCGTTCTGACTCATACTGAAATCCCAGCGAGCATCTTCTCTGTAAACCCCCAACCCATCCCACCCTCCTTCTTCGTTCTCATTCGTATTTTCTCTCCCTTTGATTGCCGAGCTGGCTCGAACGCAATGAGCAAGGCAGGAGAGAATGAGCAAATGAAAAAGACTGAGAAACGGGCGGAGGGACTGGGAGAGGAAAGGAAAGGAGAAGAGAAGGAGAAGGAAGAGTTTGTGCTGCCAAACATGCCCGTAATGAGGAATGTGTCAAAGGAGAACTGGAGAGGAGCAGAGAGAGAGAGAGAGTGTGTGTGTGTGTGTGTGTGTGTGTGTGTGTGTGTGTGTGTGTGTGTGTGTGTGTGTGTGTGTGTGTGTGTGTGTGTGTGTGTGTGTGTGCGTGTGGGCGTGTGTGTGTGTGTGTGTGTGTGTGTGTGTGTGTGTGTGTGTGTGTGTGTGTGGGTGGGTGCGCGTGGGGGTGTGCATGCATGCGTGTGTGTGTGTGGCAGAAAGCTAGGGCCCCATGAGAAGAAGTTCTGTTTTGGGGGTTAGATTTAGGACTAAGGTGTGACCTGAGTTCAGGTTAGGTTTAGGGTGAGACATGAACATATTAGTCAGGTTTAGAGAAACGACCAGGGTTAGGTTATAGAAATTAATGAAAAATAAATAGAAGTCAATGCAAAGTCCTTGAGAAAATAGAAAGACTATGTCTGTGTGTGCGTGTGAGAGAGAGATAGAAAAAAAAAGAGAGAGAGAGAGAGAGAAGGAGATTTGGAAGGAGTGGGTGTTTCTTAGTGAAACCCCTCTCACCCTCACATCCTTTACTCTGCTGCGTCTGTGCTCTTCTTGCCTACATTTTCACACACAGCGGCATCTCCACTTCCACCCACTTCCACACATTCACCTGAACAGACATACTTATTACAAAACCAGACTTACAAACTTTCAGAGCTTTAGTGTGACAAAGCAAAGGAAGAGCTGTGTGAGGACACATTTTAATTGGGATGCAAAGTTGTAAAATTTAAATAATCGGAAGTAAAAATAGAAGTTTTATAGAGTAAAGGGAGCTGAATACATCCGGATCCACACTTTCCAGTGTGTCTGTTTCCAGCAGTCAAGAGGTGGGTACACTCTGAACAGGTCGCCAGTTCATTATAATAATTTTTTTAAATCATGTATCTTTTTTTAATCTACTTCACACACACATGAACATATTGAAGTCTAATAAAATAAAAACTCCATTCCTGCATCATCTGGCCTTTCTAGAATTTATTATGAAATTGTTTAGTGTTTGAAACAGAATATTTTAATGGTTTCTTCTTTTTTTTAAAAAACACAATGTCTTTCTTCAAATCCTACAAAGAATTTGTTTAATTTGATGAAAATCTCTTTGGCTAGGTACAAATGAACAACCCTGATTTTTTGGGTAGCAATTCCAAAGAATAAAGAATGCTTTATTCTCTTCCTGATTTTGTGGATTATATTGTTTGTTTTTCCAGTGATGCCATGTATTAAAGCAGTATGTTAACAACATAGTCTAATTAGGGTGTATACTTCTGAATTTTAAGAAAATAAAAACATATTTTAGACATAAACTCATGTCTATTTATCTGATCTAAGTTATTTTGTTCATTCTAATTAGGTAAAGATGGGATAATTAAAACCAATTTTTTCCTGCCTGGAGTCACATGACAAGATCAATCTCATAATCTGATTAACATAGAGAGACTTGAAGTGATCAGTCTATAAAATCCTGTACCAACACTTCTGTTATATCTGTATTTGTATCTGTTGTAACTGCAATGGTGACTCAGTCAAAACTTCACAACATTATGCCAAGACATATGGTGAATGTAATTAACATGCGATGCCAGTTCTGTGTGTAAAAGTGTGAGAGACGGTTGGTGAATGTGCATGTGTGTTTGGGGTTGTAACTCAGATTTAGTGTGTCTGCTTGCTTGTTTTCAGCAGGGAGTTCATTGAGATTGTTTTGTACAGATTTCTATGAGGCATAGACCAATTAGTAGAACTCCATAAACCAGACTGTTCTGTTGTTTGCTTTTTATTTATTTTTGCTTAAATGTTATTTTATTTTTTCATTGTGCAACTGGCTGAAGGATGTGATATAAATACTTTTGGTCCTGTATTTAAATATTGTGCCTTATAGAATCATTTATATTCTTCAGGAAGTCATTGTTGAAGGAAAAACTAAAAGATGTTTCTTGTTCTGTTTTTGCACAACTGGTTTGGCAGATGGTGCTCTGATGAAATGAAACCAAACTTCTATTGCTCCTAGTCTAAAACATGGTGGTGGCAGCATAGTGGTTTGGGAAAGACTCTCTTGAATTGGTTTGGGAAGAAAAGTGAGGTAATTTACCGACCAGCTCTCTCTCTCTCCCCATGATTTCACCCTGTAGCATGACTCCACCACCTCCTTGCTGACGTCACAGCCGTGTTGGGATGTGGTGGTCATCCACCACCAATCCACTACTGCGTCTATCTGGACCATCCAGGGTTGCACAGCAGTCATCAGTGAACAAGTCTGTTTGAAAAAATAATCTTCATGTATGGCTGGGCCCACTGCGACCGTTTCTGCTTGTGAGTTCTAGTTAGAGGCGGCCCAATAGTAGGTTCATGCACCGCAAGCCTCTGGAGCAGGGGTGGGCAACTCCAGGCCTGGAGGGCCGGTCTCCTGCAACTTTTAGATGTGTCGCTACTTCAACACACCTGAGTCAAATGATTAGGTCATTAGCAGGACTCTGGAGAACCTGACTGCACTTAGGAGGTGATTCAGCTGTTGGATTGAAGTGTGTTGGACCAGGGAGACATCTAAGAGTTGCAGGACACCACCCCTGCTCTGGAGGATCCTCCACCTTGAGGTTCCAGAGGCTTCAGCAGCTTCAAATAACTGTTTGCTGCTTTGTAAGGGCATTTTAACAGCTGCTCTCTTAATCCAATGAATTTATCTAACAGAAACCTTCCTCATTATGTCTTTATCTGTACAAACCCATCTTTGTTCTGAATCAGCGACAAATCTCTTCACAGTACGATGTTAACGCTTCAGTTTTTGTTAAATATCCAATGTTTTCATACCTTGTCATACGGCACTACACTATCTGATGATTTCCATCAGCAGAGAGATCCTTTCTCTTTCCCATATTGCTTGAATCCTGTGGCCTGCTTAATAATGTGGAACATCCTTCTTAAGTAGATTTCCTTTGATTGAGCTCACCAGACAAACTAATCAACCAGCTCTCTGAAATTAAATATAGTGATTCAGAGAGCCCTGACACACAAAACCATCTATAAATTTAAAAGCACAGCAAAAAATTTTATCTTTATGAAACTTAAATCCAATGTGTATAATAATTTGGAACATGGTGTGCAGATCTAGAAGTTTCAGCTATAAGAACAGCAAACGAGGATACAAGTACACACCACATTTATTTCATCTCATAGAATCCCAATAAAATACTGCAAAGTTTTTGGTAGTGACAAAATATAAAAAAGTACTTTTTTAAATGCTGCTCCATGGTTTTGTGCCTCTAAGTTACTGTTTCCCAATAGCAGCACCATAACACAGGGTGATGCACAGCTACAAAAAAGCCTGTTCTAAATAACTAGCAGAAATTCACAGCAAACCTACAAAAAAAACCTGACCTACAGTTTGTTTAATGTATGTCATTAATACAGTGTGACGTTTAGGAGTAGAAAGAATAAGGTAATGTGTGGTAAAATTAGACTGATCCCTTTATTGAAACTTTGGATAAAAGAAATCATTGGATTCAGCCTCTGAAACTTAAACTTCCCCAATTTCTATTACATTCTGCCTCGGATCTTTGTTTAAAATTCTCTGTTTTCTGTTCCGCCGCACTATTGACTCATCACTCCATGTGGTCGATGTCATATTGTCTCTAGATTCATTCCTCCACTGTTTCTCCCTCTTCATTTTTTCCTGTGAATTATACATACTCCAACCGTCTTGTGCCAGTGTTTATGTGTTACACCAGCCTTTGGCCTCTGCCTGTCTTCCTCTTTGGTTTTTCTTCCTGTTCTGTCTTTCACAAAACATGAGATGCTGAATCAATAGCAGTCCTCTCACCTCTCTGCCATGTTTTTGCACTTTTAAATGTAACTCAGAAGCAGCATTTTCATTCAGCTCCAGCCTTTACTCCCACTGGCTGTATTCCCCCCATCTGTCCTTCTCCTTCCTCCTCTGCTCCGATCATCTCTGAAAAGTCATCTCCTCCCACCTGCCGGTGTCCCACATGGGGGGAGACAACGAGAGAGAGGGACAGAAAAGAGTGAAGTGAGATGGGGGCAGGAGAAATGGAGACATGATTGGACTGGAGATCCCCCCCACCTTCCAAAATGTCTGAGATTCACCTGCACAAACTCCCTTCTCTTCTTCCCCCGCTTTTCTCATCTGTATTCATGGTCTTCCCTCCTCCTACTCCTCCTCATCCTTCTCCTTTCGCATCATGTCTTCTCACCTCTCTCCCCCCACCAGCTCCCTGCCTCCTCTTCTCTGTCCTTCCGTGGCTCTTCATCCTGCATTGCTCCACCTGCACTGTGGTGCAGCGCTGACAATTCCTACCCTCCACACACACACACACTCTCTCATACACACACATGCACAGAGGGAGACACACGCCCACCACTTCCGGCACCCCCCTCTTTTATCCCCCTCCTTTTCAAATCTCTCCACTGCAGACACGAAACATTCTACAACCCCTGGCGTGCCAGCGCTTCATCAGGACCCACTGCTTGCAGTATCGGAACAGTTACTCATTCACACACAATGTGACTTCTTGTTCTACGCAGAAATAATTCATTTATAGTGTGCAGTAAAACCAAAAATGGTAAGGAAGTGTGGTAATAATATCACTGATTAAACATTGTAAGAATCCTGAGCATATTATTTTAATCATAATTTCTGTTAGTTATCCTTTGTGTGGCTTAAATCAGAGTGACTTACAGTACCTGAATATTAATACTGAGCCAAAGTACATCATGTGCACTTAAAATAAACCTTTTAAAGAAATAGCTCAGAGGTTTTGAAGTGAGGTTATAAGCAATTACTATCTCACCTGCAGTGGCTAACTATCTTGGCATCTTCATTTACCATAAATCCAGATTAGTTTCTGGATTTATGACAGAAACTATGACTGGAAAATGCTCCTTATTCCTGGTAGTATTGTTGGAGGATTGATTGTGGGTCTAACTTCCAGAAAGATTTTGCAGTAAAGCCAATATATTTTTTCCTATTAGTGTTTTAATTTTCACCCACACACTATATGTCCATTGAGATGTCTTTGTTAAGGTCGTATATTTATTCTGTTAATATAATATTTTAGTAATGGGGTCATATTGAAACCATAACATGTAAAATATTCCTGTTATATAAAGTACCTAATAGGAAAGATTTAAATTTATAATGATTACAGATGATGGCTGAAGGGTTCATTGGCTTCTTTAGACATAAATGAGTTTAAAAGTGGTAGCAGTCTGAATGTTCATGACATTGCTTTTTTATAAACTAGTATATCATTTTTGAAAATAAAAGGTTTTGACAAATTTTCTCTGGTCCTAGTTTCTTTCTTGGATTGGTCATCTTCCTCTAGGTCCAACTAATTTGGATTTATATTAAATTAACGGAACAACAGAGTTATGTATTCTGCAGGTTTTAATGTAACCACAAAATATTGAAATATCCCTTGAATGAAAGTTTACATGTGATAACTGAATCAGTTGTTATATAGGGCAATTGTATTTTTAACTAAGAGGGACTATTATAGCATCAGGATCATTTGATTACCACACAAAATAAGTGAGCCAAATACTGTGAATTTATCATGATGGAGTAACATTTAAGAAGAATGAAACATTCGGTGTGGTAGACTAAATTAAGGACGGGATGGGAGAGTCTGACTCCTTTAATGTGGTGTTGCTAGGGAAATAAAGCTGGAGAAATAAAGAGAGCATCCGCCACAGAGTTGATTCCTGTATAAACTCTACTTACTGGGTAGAACATTAGAATATACTCTCTCAAACAGAAGCAGAGCTTATGTGTTGCAGGTATGTTTAAATTGATGTGATGAGAATAAAGCAAGAGAAAGTGTGGTTAAAAAAAACCTGAGAGTAGAGGGGAGAAAGTTTGTTGCTGGGCTGATCTTCAGGGTACAGGAAAAGATCAGATCGGGAAAATATCACACCATGTAATCAATCCTGACATCTAGTGGACAGTGTGTGGAATACAGTACAAAGTCTTCACGTTGTACAGTATATTAACACTTTCAGTCAATGTGTTTATGTAATGTGGAGCCCTAGACCCCTTCCCCCAGGCATATGTAGGTCAAGGCCTACGTAATAATTATGTAATTCTATTTTTTTTAAATCTATGCTTAGATTTCTTGAAATATTAGTCATGAGTTAAAAAATAATAAATAAATAATATAAAATAACTGAACCAGAGGTCTGACCATAATATAGATTCAAACTAATGTTGCTCAGTAGTGAAGTGGTGGTTCTGAAACTATTGCTGAGACAAAAATGAAGGTATAAGATTGTATTTTTCTTACTGTGTAACAGACAGTTCTTTTTAGTCTTTTATTGTTGGAATTATTGTCTTTCTATATCTGTGATTGTATAAGTTTTGGGGTACTGCCTGCAGCTCAAAAATGTGTAGTGAATCAATTGATTTAAGAAAAAGTACTATTGTCATTATGGTTGGGTATATCATTTATATCATTTGTTACATTTTACTGTTTAAAAAAACAAACATTTTTTATATAATACTACAAGTCTTATTCTACCGTTAGTTTTATGTGTTTCATTTCATTTTCAATGTAAAGGTCAACTTCTAAAAGACTAACCAGGGAACAGGCCTTTGGCTAGAGGCCCTGTAGACAGGACAATGTTTTCTTTCTTTTAAATGTAACGTTGTTTAATGTCCTACTTAAATAAATTTGCAATAAATAAACATCTACTGACTTGTATTATGGATGGTTGCAATGAGTTGTTTTATGACTTGTGTCTTGCTTCTTTTCACACTTTTTGTAAACCCCTGCTCCTGTTTTTGGTCATTTATGTTATTAGATTAATTTAAATACGATCTTTATGGTTCGACTGGCCCTCCAAGGGACATGGGAATTTGTTTTTATTATTATTATTATTGCGTTCCTTTGCAAATGGTTTTTCGTTTTCTCGTAATAATATACTCATCAGTTCGTGTGGCATAATTGAATACTGTAAGAGCAAAAGTATTGCGAGGAAACTCAAAAGAAAAAAAAATACAATGTCCCCTGGAGGGCTCCGTAGACTGGAAACGCACTATATTACCCATTTGTTTAGAATACAAAATTCCCTCCGCTTGAACATTTGACCCGTTCAGGCCACCATACTTGTTATGTTTGTTTGGAAGCGAAGATGGCGAACGAACTGGATAGAGTACGAATCTCAGCTGCGGAACTTCGCGCAGAAGCTACAAATTCATTGCAAATGACCGATTGTTTGAACGGTAAGAGACAGTGAGCCTTTTTCTAGGAGTGCCAGCGCTGGTTAAAGGTTCAGTAAACTCTAGTAAAACAGTAGGTGACTGTCTAAGTTAGCAGGAAGTGGACCGCGGTGCTGCTAAGTTTGTTTGTAGCTAATGTTATTAGCCGCAGAGCTCTGGGCTTATCGGTGCGTTACTTTTTTGGAAGCTGCGCTTCAAACCAGGCCGAATCTTTCATTGCTAAATATATGTTTGAATATGGTTTCTATTCTTTCTGTCTTTTAAAAATTCGTATATGTAGACATTTGAGGTTTGTGCGCTTGCATAAATCTTGTGTTATTTAAACGGAAAGTTTGTAAAGTAAACGTTCATTAACGGTATGCTACTAGGCAACGTTACCTAATAATTATAGCTACCTTGTCACCGAAGATAACAAATGTTTGTTATTTGAAAACTCTTTACTAAGGTGACCAATGGTGTTGTCAATTGTCAGTCATTTTTTTACGTTTTTATGTAGCAGTTTGTAGTGTTAAATGTCAAATCTCTACATTTTCATATGGTTTATATGTTTACTGTTACTTCATTGGTTATTAACAATGACATAACAGTTGTTTCATTTTTAAAATACAGGTCTTGCTTGTTATTTGTACTTATAGATATAGATATACTTCTCATTTGCTTATTAAGCACAAATACTTTACTTAGGATTATGTTGTCAAACTCTGGCAAACATTACATTCTACTTCATTTTGATTCTCTAACTGCTTGCCCCGTATTTATGTCAGAAGGAATCACAGATCACTCCTAAATAAAGCTATCAAAGCTGGGGAAAAGTAGAAATAGGCCAATAATTATTTTCTTGTGGGTCTTACAGTATCATGGTGTCAATCAATATATATTAGTGATGGCATATATATGTTTGTATTGTTTTAACTTTGTGTCAATTTAGAGAAAATCCAAACTAAATTAAAAGTTTTTGACACAATTCTTGTGTGACAATAACTAATAGGCATTGGATTTTAAGGTATTTTGAAATAGTTTACACATACAATGTTAGATAGTGCTGCATTCCTCAGGGCAAGTAGATAACATAACTCGCTGCAATAAATGCATAAAGTAGTACTAGTAATTATATATTGAGTAATATACATTTTATTAATGTGTCTTTAGCTGATGCTGCTCTTTAATTCTCACATTAAGCATTTTTTTGTCTTGATGACTGATGTTTACCTTATCTTCCTGCCTTCTGCAGAAGAGCAACGGGAACGCAAAAAACACAAGCAGCATAAGCAGCGTGAAGCGAAACGTCCTGATCTGCAGCGTTACCAGCCAGCGGCTGGACACGGACGCTGTCATCAGGACAGCGAGGAAGGAGAAACTGGCCAGAGGGATTCTCTAGACGCCAAAGCACAACAGAGTGATCAGTCATCGATGAGTGGGAAAAACAGAGTCTCTGAAGACGTTTTAGATAGAAAAGGATGCACAGATCTCTCAGGTACCAAAAACAAGGATGAGGACAGAATGAGAGGCGACGGCAGTAACAGCCTGAACTGTAAACAAGGCACCCAGTCTCTGGGTAAAACCGATACAAACAGTGAAAATGACAAAGAACAACAAGATGCTTCAGGAGCTCCTAAACCTGCAAAGAAAGTCCGCAAGCCTGACAGAGAGTTCTACCAACCAGGGAGCCGCAGGAACGTGCAGGGAAAGGACTGCAGTGTTGGAAAAGAGCTGGATAAACCTTCCCCCAAAAAACAAGGATTAACCCCGGAGCCAGAGTCTCAGTTGAGTGTAGGTGAAGGGAACAGTAAAAAGTCAATACCCAAGCATGGAGGGAAAGATAAGGTAAAATTCTCTGACTCTAATGAAGAAACTATAGAGCAAGGAAGACAAACTGTGGACCAAACAGTGGAGAAAATTATGAGCAAAGTAGAAAGACTCAACATAAAAGAGAAGGGAGAGGATGGGGGCCCAAGTAATAATGCTGGAGATATAGCTTGCACAAGAAGAGAAAAAGAAAGTGCTCAAGGTGGAGAAACCAAGTGCCAGGATGAAAAGACAGATAGAAAGGAGAAGGGTAGCCGCCGGAGAAGAGGAGGAGAGAAGGAGAAAAAAGAAGAAAATGAGACACATCTGGAATCCAAACGAGACGAGGAAGCTAACCATAGTAGAAAGAACAATCAGCGGAAACTTGAGAAGGAAAAAGACAAGAGAGCTCCTAATACTGACAGGAGAAAATCTGAAAAACCAGGAGAGCCACACCACAGCAAACGAAATGATAATCCCAGAGAAAATCATAAAATAAAGGACAACAACAGCAACTTTAAAGACACTGAAAAAGCTGCTAAAACAGGGAGCCACCGAGACAGGGTTGTAGAAGAGCGTGATAGACACAGGTCTAATTTAAATGCCACTACACCAAACTCCAAGCGATATTCCAAATCAAACATTCGACACTCCCGAAACAGAACTTACAGCAGCAGTTCAGCGAGCAGCGTAACCAGTCAAGATGGCCCCAAACGACACATGGGTATGGAGGGTGTCAAGTGGCCACGCCTCCCTGGGCAAAACAACAAAGAATTGGGGGATAAATGTGAGGGGCCAAGGAGACACTCTTCAACAGAATCACTGGATAGGAGTGAGGTGTGTGACAGAGAGGGAGCAGATAGGAGGAGAAGGAGGAGAAAAAGTATGGGGAAGGAAGAAATTAGTGCAGTAAATCGAGGGGAGGAGTGGAAGATGTCAAACAAAAGTGGAGGGCGAGGAATCCTTCGGGTTTCTTTAGATAATCAGTCACCTGTTGCAAAGGACAGCCCAATCCCTCGTGGGAGGGGCCGGGGTATCTTGGTGCTGCCGGCCCGCACAGACATCTCCAACTCACCCGAGATGGGGCAGAGGCTTTTTTCTTCCGGAACCCGGGGAGGAGCAGCTGGCAGGACTAGAGGAGGTCGAGGAGGAGGGGTGAGACGCCTCTGGGACCCCAACAACCCTGACCAGAAACCTGCTCTCACCAACACCCAGTCGTCCAAACACGCAGCACTTAAACAGCCACTGTATCTTCAGAGTGGGACAGGATATGGGCAGCTTCACTTTCTGGACACGGATGACGAGCTTGCCGGCAGCCCTCCGGTGGCGCAAGGGGATCACTTCCAGTCCCAGCAGGCCACTGCTATGGCATACTACAAATTCCAAAACTCTGACAACCCTTACTGTTACCCCATAGCCACCAACAGCTCAAACTCTACCACCGGCCAGCGCTATCCTTACCAGTATAACATGGGTCAGTACCAAATGGCTCACCCTAACGGTATGTACCCGAGTCCGGGTACAAGTCCATTCAGCGGGAGTTACAGGGGAGCAGGGTATAGCCAGCCAGGCATAGCAGGCGGGTTGACGTTTGAAGAGGAGCTGGGCAGAATGCTGAAGGCTGCAGATGCTCATGAACTTCAGCTCAGTAACTTGATCTCCAGGGACAGAGTGAGTGCCGATGGCTTGGATCGCATGTCCCAGCTCAGGTGAGAGTTTTGGGGGCTGCAGCGGATGTGTATTTAATGATTTAGGCTTGTATTGGTTGTTTAGCTTGTCTGGACTTACTAAAATAATAATAATAATATTGGAAATCTATGTTGTTGTTTCTTGAAGAGCTGAACTTTTGGGGCTGTATGAGCGGATTATTCTGGCAGACATTGAGTTCTCCGACTCTCAGAGTGTGGATCAGGCTCTGTGGAAGAACGTGTTCTACCAGGTGATCGAACGCTTTCGGCAGCTGCTCAAAGACCCCAGCTGTGACAACACGCACGACATCAGAAACATGCTGCTCACGCTTCTAGATGAGGTAAGAAACTTTGGAAAAGGGCAAGTCAAGAATCCACATTGCAGTCTCACTCGTCAATGCGGTGTAAAGTGTTACATTGCTATGAATTTTAATAATTGTGTTTTACAGCTAATCAAAACCAAAAATGCAATTTCTCAAAACAATTTTAATTTACATAATTTATTGACATTAACCTTGGTGGGCAATGAGTCCTCAGTTGTTGAAAACCACTACATTAGATGTTGGTGATAAGCTCACTTAAAACTTTTACAGCACACATGTAGTGGGTTCATGCTTTGTGAGACCATCTAATCATGAAAAAAATTTGTTTTATTTTGAGGTTAATAAGGCTACGTTCACACAGCAGGCAAACCTGCTTTTCAGGGGGTTTTTTGAGGGAATCGCCTAAAACATGCTGGTCAGTGTGGAGTTTAACACACTTTCATTGACTAAACATACTGGTTGAAATAGATGTTCAGTTGCCATGACTACTGTTTTCAGAGGAAGATAAAACATATTTTTATGCTTCTTGAAAAATCATATCCATCCAAATGTCCAGCTTGTAAAAGTCGTGTAGGAAAATAATCTGTTGAAATCAGAACCATGTATGAATGAATCCTATATTGAAAATGTCCCCATTTTAATTTTCTTTATTTCACAGGGAGCACTTTTCTTTGACACGCTGCTTCAGAAGCTGCAAGCGGTGTACCAGTTCACATTAGAAGACTACATGGACGGCATGGCTATCAGGACCCGTCCATTACGCAAAACAGTATGTAATTCCTGCTTTGTGTATGAAACCTGTTGTTAATTACACTGCTGTCTCTGCTTATACCAAGACGATAAACTTAAAGGAAGCAACTTACTTACAAACAGACTGTTTTCTAAATGTATTTGTTTGGTTTTAAACATACTTTTTCTCTTAATTTTTTTAATTTGTAGGTAAAGTATGCACTCATCAGTGCTCAGCGATGCATGATTTGTCAGGGCGATATTGCCCGGTACCGGGAACAGGCCACTAACTCTGCCAACTATGGCAAGGCTCGCAGGTAGGCAGTCATTTCAGGAGGTTTTCTACAAATCCTTTAAAAAAAACACTCAATTCATGTACAAATCTTTTTTGTTTTATAAATAAATATTAATTTAGTAAATTTAAAAATGGTCTGAAGTTTATTTCTGACATAAAAAGTAAGTCATTAAGAATATCACTTTTACTGAACTGGCAGAAATTGTTATGCTATCCTTAAGCTTAATTTTGTTTTACAAATCCTAAACTTAAAGATTTAATAAATCAGAAATAGATCAATAAATATGTATTTTCATAGAGGCATTAAATTTTACTGTTAAAGTCATATAACTTTTTAGTCCAAGAAAAAGATTTTGAACCATCCTTTTTAGGATATTGTGATGTGCAATATTCTAATTGCAAATCATGTTCAAAGTTAAAATGTTTTGCAAATGTTGTTGCTCTAAGGCTTTCATATTTTTTTTCCTCTTAGCTGGTACCTGAAAGCCCAACAGATTGCGCCTAAAAATGGACGCCCCTACAACCAGCTGGCTTTGTTGGCAGTTTATACAGTAAGCGATGTCAAGATTGTTAAATTCAATATTTAATCAGCTAGTAATTTTTTATTTCATTTATTTTTATTGCACCAGATTACAGCTTTTTCCCTGCTAATTACAGAACGGATCAATTAAAAAAAACAAAAATATCACACAACCCATGAACCACTAAAGTTTAACCTCATTTATAAGTATTGCTATAAAATTTTGATATCGTTCTATTTGACCTCAAGTTTTCTTAAGTTGTGCTGAACTCAGTCGTTACTATAGAGGCCTGCCAAGAATCTTATGATTTAACTTTCATGTGCTGAAGCAGAGACGTATCTAAACACTCTGAAGGGCTGAAGATGAGATTCCTGTTAGGGTAAACCAGACACTTTCAAGGCTTTGAAATTGAGCTGATCAAAATTTGTCCAGAGATCAAAATATTGAAATAGCACTTTGCCATGATGTAGGATCCAGCAGCTGTTGCGTTAGGTTATGAATGTCACGTCCCCAAAAGTCCAGAATTCAAATATATTTTTTATGTTAATGATGAGAGAAAAGATTGCACTGCTTTTTGTCCAGCTGCTGGTGTCACACTATGTGGATATAATCCATCAGTAATTTCTTTGATTACATCTACCCTTTAGTAATTAAAAAAGTGTTAAAAGTAAAAATTGTTGGTCTTTTGAGAGTTGAGTATAGTTAATTATCTACTCACTTTATAATTTTAAAATCTCTCTCACCTGCAGAAGCGGAAGTTGGATGCTGTGTATTATTATATGCGCAGTTTGGCAGCCTCCAATCCCATCCTGACAGCAAAGGAAAGCCTAATGAGCCTCTTTGAGGAAGCCAAGCGGAAGGTAAGGCAATCTGAAAAACCTTTCACAGCTCAACTCTGAAACGCTTTCAGAAAAAGCTGTTTCGTTGAACGTTAAGTGTTCTCCCTTGTCAAAACACTCGGCATGTCTGAGAAAGTTGTCGACCGTTTTGAAGAGATAAAGTCTACACTTTGTGGTTTAAATCCACAGTTGAATCAGAGAAAGTTCATGATGTATTTTAACAGGCTGAACAGTTTGAGCGAAGGAGGAGGCAGGAACAGGAAGGAGGGTCCCAGGGTCCAGCAGTGAAAGGAAGAAGGAAATGGGACGACGGCACACGTGTGGAGACTTGGATCCGTCCCAGTGGCCAGACCACAACCCCGTCCTCACAGAGAGGGGGCAGTGAGTCCAGCAGAGACTCAGAGCAGGATGGAGAGCTGGGCAGTCTTACTGCTACTGAGGTAAAAGCCCTCTAACTGCAATACATGGTTTATAGTTATAAAATATTTCCTGATTGAGGTTTTTCTCTAAAATTATTTTCTGTTTTCATCTTCATACGTCTCTCAAATTTTTATTACTATAAGTCCTTACACTTTTTGTTTTTTCTTGGAGCAATTTTGTTGTTTACTTTTGACCTTCTTCTTTCTCCAGCTGAATAAGAGATTCATTTTGAGTTTCCTGCATGCACACGGAAAGCTCTTCACTAAAGTGGGGTGAGTGGCGGCTCATATTTTCCAGCTTCTTCCTGAATTTAATGTGTAGAATTTAAAATAAGATAAATTATTATTTGAGAATTGTATTTTAATCTTGATTTAGTGTCAGATAAGTTTGACAGATGTGTGTTTCTCCGTGTTGCGGCTGCACAGTATGGAGTCCTTCCCTGAAGTGGCCAGCCGTGTTCTGCAGGAGTTTAAGACTCTTCTTCAGCACGGTCCTTCACTGCTCGGGTTTACAAACCTGCTGCAGATCATCACCATCAACATGTTTGCCATATACAACGCCCACAGCAGAGGTAACAAACAAATATAGATGATTATAGATAAAATGACATCTTAAATGGATAGTCTTGCTGTCACAAACCGTTCAGTCTGAATATTTGGTTTATCAATAAGTGTAAAATGTGCTATGGAAATTTGAAAATACTAAAGCTCTCCTAATGAAATTTAAAGTAGGAAGCCACTGAAAGATCTTAACTTGGCTGCTTTCATTTCCTCTTTTTTATATAATTGAGCATCTTATTTATAGTGTTTAATTCAAGTTAAAAGAATAAACCTACATGTCCTGATTCCACACAAATAATTAATGAAGTACCTTTTCTCGGCCAGGTGAAGAAGGAGATGTCCGGTCTGTTTTATTGGAACAAAGCACAGCTTTAGGTCTGGACATGTTTGCTTTGCTGGTGCAGCGATGCACTGAGCTTCTCAAGAAAACTCCTGCAGGTAAACTCTTGGTTTATTACACTTTAACTCAGTTTTTCTCACTAATTTGTTGTGCATGTCCTTGACTATAAATGGGTAAAATTAACTATTTAATCACAGTATTTTGTGGTATTTATTATGATGACTAAAATAAAATGCATGAAAAATGAAATGGTTTTACTAAACTAACTGCCCGAAGTTGTACAGTTCTGCTGCTTTTGCCCATACACAATAAAAACATTTATTTATGCTCTGATGGAAGTGATTCTAGGAGAAATCATTCAAATAGAAAAGAAAATGTTGATTATATCAACAGAGATTTGTCCACATTCATAAAGAAAACGCAGCTAGTGATTGATAAAATTATCAGTGTGTTGGATTTCATTTATGTTTGGTTGTGTTTTACTCAGTAATTTGATGTAAAAAATAAATAAATAAGCTCAGAGTTGGTCTCTTTCAGAAGCAGTACCCATGACAGATGGAGAAGAGGAGGGGAAAACTGAAGAGCTGCAGGGAATGGTCCGAGTTTCTGCTTTCCCGCTGGACCTGAGGGAACTGCTGCCCGGCATCAAAGTGTGGTCAGACTGGATGTTAGGGCATCCAGAAGAGTGGAACCCACCCCCATGCAGTCTAGAGTGAGTAAAATTTTAGTTTTCCCTTCCATTTAGAGAATGGAAATAATTTGTGAACCTGACATTTAGATTCTGGTTTTGAAACTTCATGTTAACTTATTTATGCTCCTTTCAGACCCAATAGCAATGTCATTACTCTGTTATCAGAATTAATTTCAGAGCTTTGACCGCTTTTGTATCAAATGTTTGCTGAAAGATTTTGGTAAAACTATTGTATAAAACCACAAACTTTGCCGTGTTTTCTTGTAATTGTATGTGATCTTACTGATTCTTGTTATAATCTGATGATCTAGGTGCAGTCCCGACGTTTGGCAGTGCCTTGCTGACTTGTGCAATGCACTGGCACGTGTGGACCACGAGGAGATGCTGCTGTACAAAGTGGATACTGATGAAGGCGAGGGAGACGAGGAACTGACTGTGCTTCAGTTGAAGGAGGACAAACTGCTTGCTGGCTTTGTACCTCTGCTGGCAGCGCCACAGGAGCCATGTTACACAGACAAACACACCGACATGGTGAGTGGGTTGTTATGCCAGCACACTGTGGACTACATGCTTTTATTTTCAACATTTGGCACACATTTGGCCCAAGTATCCACATTGCGCCTTGAGGCACATATTAACCTTCATCCTCTTTTCTCAGGCTATAGCAGCAGATTGTAAAAGAGTGACGGTTCTGAAGTACTTCCTGGAGGCTCTGTGTGGACAAGAAGAGCCTCTGTTAGCCTTCAAGGGAGGCAAATATGTGTCTGTGGCAACTTCTTCCTCAACTAACCACTCAGGAGATACAAGGAGCAGGCAGAATTCGTTAACAGAGAAAGAGGTGACTATGTATATATATATATAGATATATATATTGAAGGAACAAACAAAATCTCACAACAAGAAGCTGATGTTATTCTCATTTTTGTCTGGTTGGCAGTCTGATGACGTCATACTTGAGGCCGAGTCATCTCTTTCTGGGTCAGAAGAAGAGGAGGATTTTGAGGAGGCAGGAGAAAGTGAGAATGACATCAAGGAGCTAAAGGCACGACGACACGCCCTCGCTAACAAGCTGGCACAGCAGCAGAAGCGCAGAGACAAAATCCAGGTTTGAGGGAATCAAGCAGGTTTGAACTGTAGAGCTCAACTGATCACAGACAGAATGCAGCTTTATGCCTTTTCCCTGTGCGTGTGTGTGTGTTTCAGGCGGTACTGCAAACTGGTGGTCAGTTGGAACTGGAAGTCAGACCTTTGTTTTTGGTGCCGGACACCAACTGTTTCATTGATCACTTGGACAGACTGAAGAATCTCCTTCAGTGTGGAACGTACATAATAGTTGTGCCTCTCATCGGTAAGAGAAACACACAAGCAAACGGATAATAATTCGACAGATTAACTTGAAAGTATAAAATAACTAATATTGCGAACATTAACTTTTTTTATTTACAAACTTTATGATTTGTGCTCTCTCTCCCAGTGATTACAGAGTTGGATGGTTTGGCTAAAGGCCAGGAGCCTTTTGGCGGTGCAGTGGGGACAGGAGGGCGGAGCAGTGGCAGTCGAGGCAACTACAACGCCAGCGTGGCCCACATGCGAGCCGTGCAGGAACAGGCCCGCTCTGCAGTGGCTTTCTTAGAAAAAGGTTTTGAAGCCAGGGAGCCATGCCTCAGAGCCCTGACCAGCCGAGGAAATCAGCTGGAGTCCATTGCCTTCCGTAGTGAGGACACCTCCGGACAACAGGTGAGAGCCAGCTGTATGCAGTCATGTTCACATGTCTGATAACTATGCTGGTTTTTAAAAATTTAAGTGCAACCAACTGAGCTGTGTGTAATTTAATCTGTATAAATACAACTGTACTGTGAAGACATCAGAGGTTTGTTAGAGAAAGTTGTGAACAAACAGCAGGGTGACACCAGAGCTACACCAGAGCTACACCAGAGCTACACCAGAGCTACACCAGAGCTACTGTTGTGTCAGAATGGCTCAGTCAAAGTCCTGACATTAATCCAACAGAAAATCTGTGGCAAGATTTGAAACTCAATGTTCGCAGGCACACTCTTAAGCATCGTATTGAGATGATGCCAGTTGTTTTGCAAAGAAAAATGTGTAAAGTTAATAGAAATGTACCTCAAAAGATTAATAGATGTAGTTCTGAGATGGTTTTATTCTGAAAATGATTCACTACTCCTTGTTGTTCCGTCACAGAATACATTCAAATACATGATTGTAATATGAGGGAATATGATCAGGTTTTGAGGGATACAAATACTTTCCAAGGCTCTGTATGAAACTGACACTAAATGTAACAGGTGTTTGTTTTGGTTGGTAATAACTAGATCTGTCACAATGAACAGTAGATTAAATTAAAACAAACTCAACTGGTTTTGTAGTTTTTCTTGTTTCTCTTTTCCTGCCAAACACCAGATAACAAAACGTCTTCAGTCTGGTGCTGCCCCTTCTTTTGAGGGACAATTTTGTTTACAGAGACTTCATAATTTTATTCTGTTTATTTATTATGGATAATTAAGATGTATTCCAGTTCTAGTGTTAAATGTTGATTAGAATTTAAAGTTTATTGATTTTTAAGAATGTGTTTTTGCAATTTATTCCTTGAAAATGGTCTCAAAACAACAACATTATCGTTTATCGCCGTAACATCTGGAACAATTTATCGTCCAGCAAAATTTGTTGTGTTGACAGGTCTATTAATAACACAGATTTTTATTTGCTGTATGTTTTTTTTTTCAGGGTAACAATGATGATGTGATTTTGTCCTGCTGTCTCCACTACTGCAAAGACAAAGCAAAAGATTTCATGCCTCCTCAGAGAAGTATGGACCACTGACTCTCTTGAAAACATATTTCATGAGTGAAACCAGCCTTCTGACATAACTTTGTCCATTTTCTTTCTCATAAGCAGATGGAACAGTGAGGCTCCAGAGAGAGGTCGTCCTCCTTACGGATGATCGCAACCTGCGTGTCAAGGCTTTGACCCGCAACGTCCCTGTGAGGGACATCCCGTCTTTCCTCAGCTGGGCTAAAGTGGGCTGAACCGGGATCGAGATGAAGCCATAGGAACCTAGCTGATGAAGCCTGCTTGTCACTCAGGAGAGAAGACGCATTCAAAGCAGAGGAAGAAGAAGAAAAGGAGGAGAAAAGTGAGGAAAGGAAACGATAATGAGAACGCATAGTACCACTTCTTCAGGAATACAAGCAAATAAAGAGCAGAGTGGTGTTGATGAGCTGATTCCCCCTTGTGAGGAAGTGTTTGCGTGTATGTATGTGTTAGGATCACAGATCTTCCCCTATTGAGAGATGCAGAGAGAGAGACTTAAGAGTCTCTGATAGGTTGTAAGAGAAAGGCAAAAGCGTTAAAACTGAGTGATTTGGTCTGTGGGATGCTTTAGCCTCTGTAAGCAGGATTCAGGAATAAAACCAGAGAGGGGAACTGTCTATAATCACTTGTTTGATTAAAAACAGCAGTAATGAATATTATACACACCGCCTGCCTCTAAAGGCAGTGGCTTGAACTGATGAGCTTCTACAGCAGAGTTGAGGGGTGTAGGCAGACCTACAGCAGGAAGTATCGGGAGAATAAAGGGCTGATTCTTGTTTGGGCTTCATTGTGAGTCCAACATACAAATGCAGCACCTAGAAAGAATCAAATGGAGACGGTGTGTGTTCCCTGCCTGCCAGGAAACACTAGATTCTTCTTTGGCAGCTTTCTCCAGCTTGATGCTAATATGAAACCTTTGTGCTATAAGAAAAACAACACAAGACGGTAACAAAAACGACAAAACTTTTTGTTTGTTTCACTTGTTTTTTTATCTCATGTATATAATATTTCCAACTTTTTGGAACTTGGTGAAAAGCATCTGCAAAGGTTTTTTTTTGTTTTGTTTTTTATGTAGAGATTTGCAAAAAACATTTTTTGAGCAATGCAATTGGTGGATTTAGTCGTTGGGAGTTTTATTCCCAGAAAGACGTGATAAAGTAACTTTAGCTTGATTATGAGGCCATTTCTTAATCAGATATAATGAAAGGAGGGATATCTTTTTTATCGACAAGTAGCATTGCTGAATATTTCCTTATCGTTTTTTTATATACCTCTTTAGCAATCTGTTCATTTCATGATGCATTTCTTTTAATCAGCATTGCCTGTTTAGAATTAAGGCCGTAATTGAGTTCTTTTATGTATTATCTTTCCTTTTGTTAAGGTAAAAACACATAAGTCACAGTAAATTTGTAGAAATACACCAAGCAGACAGAAAAATGGGGGGAAAAAACATTTTTTCTTGATTGGTCAGCTACTAAATAATGAATTTTGTTTTTCCTTTTCATTAAATGCTTCAAAATTATCATCTACTATTTTCAGTACAGTGTTTTTTTCTTTTTTAGGTTTTTTTTGGGGGGGGGGTGGGGGGGGGGTTCTTGGTTTTATGAAAATCAGAGGTAACAGAGACATGGTTTTAATTCTTTTTCTCTACTCTGGTCCTTAGAACCCACAGTTAATCATGTTTTAGATACGTGTCTGCCTCACCACCCTGATTTAAATCATTGCCTTATTTCCTGCATCTCATCGTGGGCTGTGTAGCCTGTTAATTGCTTATTAATTTAAATTAGTTGTGCAGCAGAAGGGAAATGCCTAAAAATGCAAGATAGTTTGCCTTTAGGACCACAGTTGAAAAACCCTGCAGCTTAAGTTGGGATAATCTTGGGATTCCTTCTCTCTCTTTTTTTCTACTTCTGTAGAAAAAAAAGACACTGGCATATTTTCTTTATGCTTCTTATGACGAAATAAAATGATTGGCAAATCAAAGAAATTCAAAACGCAGGTTATTGACCTGGAAAGTTTGTCATTTTTAGGGTTTTGCTGGTTTATTATTGCTTTTTGAGTCCTCCTTGTTGAATTACGTTGGTCTGTGTGTGTTTTCATTTTAGTGACATCAGTGCATGAATCCTCCTTAGTTGTCTTCACCATGTCAAATTCTCACTCCCCTTTTAAAGATTAGTAGCATGTAATTTAAACTATGTTGTACTGGAACTGAATTTGTGGGACTTCCATCATTGACTCGTGTGTTTTTTACTTCTGTGAACCTTTGGGAAAGCTGTTTTCATCGGTGTCGGTTGTGTTTGTGGTTCTGTGGCAGGTTTCGTGTGGTGCAAATATATAAAGCAACTAAATTGAACTTTCTTCATCAATAAAACTGATTGAAATCAAGTCTTTTGAGTTTATGTTCACATGATCATTTTAGAAAGGTTTTACTACAAAAGTAAAGGCATTAGTTCTTTATTATTCAGTGTTTCAGAGAAACATGGCAAGGAGGTTGTAAGCTTAATAATGCACTCTGCATAATAAATCTTGGTAAAATATTGAAACATTTATTCATTTCTATAGTTGGAAATTTAACTAAACTCCTACAGATTCATTACACAAAGATCCAGTTTAAGATGTATCTTAAATAGTCTTTACACAATCTTCCCAAGATTGTGGTTATGCCTTTTGCTTATGCAAGTTTTTCCTTCCACACACTTTCCACAGTACTCTATCATTGCTAGGCTTCTGTAGCAACTACATATTTTTAATTCAAATCAAAAACCTTATGTAGCTCTTTATCTTCATCCTCAGTGACTTCATGCTGGGTATCAACAGTCTGTTCTGTAATTCTGAAAGTGCCTTTATGTTTAAAAAAAATATATAAATGTTGGACTTCTGTGATCTTATAATTTCCCTGAGAAATGGGATTTAGGTTTTCTTTTTTGAGCTGCAAACAAAAATCTTTAAAATGAACAGAAACTCGTGTCTTTACACAGTCATATTCCATAATGTGGCTGGGGTTTGTTTGTCAAATGAAAAACACCTGCCTTTCAGCAGCTATTAAAAAATACTTTTTATTAAGCACATATTTTTGTATTAAACTTTCTTACTGGTCTGATTTTATATTCTTGCAGTAAGTGTGCTTTAATTGTCTGTATTCAACAGCAACAAGGCTTGAAAACATTGATGCAATTAATGGGTTTCACTTAGAAAATGTAGTTACTAAAATAAATTTTTCAACAATATTCCAATTTATTAACTGTTCCTAGACATGAGTTTAACTTTTTAAATTAAATTATAAACTGAATTTGTTTTTTTTATTATTATTCAAAAGTAAGTCTATGCAGGCTAGTCAAGTGTCTGGTCATTATATTGTACTTATAGGATCAAAAAAAATATTGTGCTACTATTTAATAGTAAGTAACTGCTTAGAAGAAAATATGAGTCGAATACTTAAGCAACTATTCGTTAATAAAGACCATTTAAGAATTAAAAAATACAAGATGATTTTCAAGGAATACTGGTTTGTTTTGGTAATATACATTTAGGCTCTATAATCAATTTTGAATATCTAATTGTGTAGTAAGAAAAGGTTTGCAGTTAATATGTTTTCTGTTTGCCAGTTTGTTTGTTTATAATCATTGCAAAAATGTTTACCCATTGCTTTTTCTATCCAAGACTTTCTAGACTATTATGTAAATATTTTTGACATCATATTTATTTAAAAAAATCTACTGGCAGTTCAGTTTTATAATTAGAAGACAGCAAGGCATTAAATTATTTATTTATTTTACACCAAATAATTCAACAATTCATCTTGGTGCGTGTAAACATGTATATAATATAACATGTTTTACAAATCAGGGCTGTATAAAGTGACCTATTCCTCTTAACCGACGCTAAAAGTCACTAAACGTCATATCCACAGAGGTCTCAGGGATTGGTGCCTCTGCAGCTGAACCATTAGCATCCTTTTGCATCAGTAGACTTCCTCGCCTGGATACAGACCACACAGGCAGGCCCTGATTCCCATCATCATGACAACAGGGATGCCAGACAACCAATCGAAGCCCCGCTAAGCCTCTTCTGGAAGCTGATTGGTCCGCTTGCCTGCAGCCTGTTGTGGAATGTCCATCTTTAACCTCTCTGCTCCCATCCACGTTGCTGTCGCCTCTTATCTTTTCTTAGCGTAGATTACAGCTATATATATATTATCCTACTGTGGAGTGTAGTTTAGCGAACATAAAGTTGCTAATTAATGTTTTTTTTATGAATCAGTGATGAGTCTGAAAAATACTAAATTATGCCACAAACTCTTTACTGATTGGACAGAATGAGTCCGTATCATTAAAAACGTCATTCTAGATATACAAAGGAGTAAAATAAATAAATAAATTCAATATATTTCAGCTGACAGAGATTAAGCTGCTGTTTACATTTTTGCAGCATCACACAGGCTATTTTAGCACCCATCATCATAATACGGATATTATTATCAATTCCTGAATGAAGTAGTCATATATTAATCATATGAGGCTATAGTTTATACGTTATTGTTGTTTACCTTTTACAGTCTGATACTTGGATACAGATATTTGATCTGAAGAATATATTATATAATATTGATGTTGACGATTGGCTATTTATAGACGCCAGATTAAGACTGAAACAGTTAATCAGGTTAGGGTCTCAGTGAGGGGCTGGAAGTGCATAAAACCAAACACACAAGAAAGACACTCGTTTATCCTCTGCAATAATAAGTGCCCCTGGACCCAATATCGTGTTGACAAGTCATTATGTGTATGGCTCTCCCTCCGCACACCTCAGCTTGCCTCTGCTGGATGTCACAGCATCGCTTTAACTGGGAGACCAGGGAGAGCGCTGCAGTCAGTCCCCGCATAAAGTGCAACACGATCCGCTCACGACCAGGTTAAATTCTTTGCTTCGACTCTGTTTTTTAAGAATCGGTCGCTTTCATTTTCAGTGGAAGGGAGGAGATTCTCTCTTCGCCGCCATTTTTAGAGAAACTTTGCTGGCTGCTGCCTGACGTTAGCAGCTAGCGGGTTTGGCCAGCCAGCTCCCAATGACAGTTAACGCTTGGCTGTCTTTAGCCAGCTCACAGCTTAGATAGCCTTGCTTTGCTTTAAATTGTTGTTATTCCTGCCGCCCGTGCCAGCCAGCACAGGCGAAAAGACACGAATATCGTTAATGTGCAGAAATAGGGAATACTTGAAACCAGCTAGACTGTTCTGTGTTTGGGTAGGGCAGTTATGCGGTTTGGTTAGCGAATTAGCATTGCTATCTTTACAACTAGCGAAATTCCCACTTTGATTTCTCTGAACTGCATTGGCTGTCTGTGATTTTTAGCCACCCCAGGCTGTTGCGGGCAGGGTGACTGAATTGTTCCCCTAATAACTCAACTCATGTGGATTTTCCCGTTTACTTGGTGAGTCAAATTTTTTTTCCTATTAACGGTTGATGATTTTAGTTTTTACAACAGTTGTTTTTTTTCTTCGGAGGCTTGTTTTCAACGCCTATTAGCATCCGGGCTAGCCAGTCAGATTTACTGCTATTCGCCTGCTAATAGAAAGTTACTGTCACAACTTATATCTTGTTTCTCTTAGACATATTTCATATTTCTCAATTTCGGCTTGTGTGGTGATCAGTTGATTGTATAACAAATCTTTGTTTCTAATGTCAACGTGAATCGCAGTTAATCTAAACATGCAGAGCCACGGGCTAAGGAGCTAATTGGAGATGTAAATAATGGATGCAGATCGCTTTATCAAAAAAGTGTTAGCTGGATGCGGTTAGCTTGCTAATCCGCTTTATGCAGCGATCGTTGCAAACCGTGCCACTCCCTCGGTTTTGTTTTTGTCCAGTGTAGCCTTACGCTAACGTCAAGTCCAGCTCGCCTCTGGATGTGTTTTGTGTGGTTTGGGAAGTTTTCTTATCCACCAGAGGTACCATGAGTCATGAGTGTGATTAATTGGTGACATCGGTCCTGGCTCTCATGTATATGTCGCACATAAGTTTCGTGTTATGGCTGTGTGTTTACAAGCAACACAGGGCAGTGGAGGATAACGAATCAGTGCCCTAATATCGCGTTAGAGCGACTGGCAGCAGATCCATCGGCAGCTGATGGCTGTTTTTTATGCGCTGACGTGAGTCGCATTCCTCAGCTTTGTGTGTTGATGTTGCGTAACACGGGCTAACACTCAGTAGGCTGCCCTTCTGCTGGCTTTATCTGGGACTTTTTGTCGCTGAAGTTATGCATGATACGGCGGATCACCTGCATTAGGAGCATTGTTAATATAAATCGTGCATGGCAATACGTTGGGATTTGTAAACAGAGGATGGAGGCAGCTTAAATGTTATGTCAGTGGCTGGATAACCTCATGTACCTGAACACCCACACCGTGTTCTGTTCGCTAGATGGATATAAACGAAGTGAAGCCAGCACTGCGGTATAAGCAGCTCACCTTTAAACGGGTTTAATGCAGTCTTTATGCTAAAGTTTTTTTTGTTTTGTTTTGTTTTTCGGGCGATTTGTGCTCCTTTCATTTTTTTCTTTCCGTGACTGCGTGATTGCTTCATTTACAGTGCTTTCAAAGGCTCTAACTGAAGCCCCTTTTAAAGTTTTAATGTTTTACTTGCCAGCTTTGTATCAGAGGGCGCCGAATATGGACAAACAGCATGATGGATTTAAGTGTCTCCCAGGAAAAATGGATTAGACTCTAGAATAAAGCCTACCCTGCTTTATTTAGCCATTGATGGTCTGCCTCTGCAGAGCAAATTGCTCCACAGGATGAGCCTCCTAGTTTCCATAATAGATATGATTTTTGCACAGCATTTATAAGGCACATTAACCTTAACCCTACTGTGTTTTTCATGGTTTTTCATTTCAGTTGTTGTGCCTGATGACTGCTTCATTGTCTTCTGGTTTTAATGGTGTCGTTCCTGGGTAAAACCAATGTTTTTTTATTTTTAATTCAGTTTTTGTGATAATGTAAACATAAAGAACATTTTTATAGATTACATTATTCAGTGTAATTAAAAATACAGTTATAAAACCACAAAACCTTCTGGCATAATCAATATTTTCTGGCTTGAAGTCCTTTTACTAAAATGTCAGTAGTTACTGGGGTCATCAGAATTATTAGTTTTCTCTCAGTCTATGGAGCATTGAGTAGTAGAGTGATAATACTGTTTAAAAAACAAAACTGTTGTTAAAGTACAAGCAGCATATATGTTAAGCATCTAGCTGCAGGCTAGCAACCACTTTGAGCATGTTATTTATTGCTCTATAAATAGTACAACAGAAAAAATGGTTTTAGACTAACTTTAGTCAGCAGTCAGTGTGGATTTTTAAGGCTTTGTTTTATACTCAAAACACTGATTAACAAATTCCAGATAACATTATTATAACAGTAACAATCAATGTGGAACAAGTAGGAATAATTGCAGCTTTTCTACAGGTAGATCATTTCTGCAATTTTTGTTTTGTACTTTTTGTGGACACTATAAAACCTTCATGTTAATCAAGGCTTCAACAACCTTGAGAACTGTGGAAACCTCTTAGTTGTTCATGTCCATGTGTCTATTATTGATGCATATTTGTGCTTTTCTTTTCTTCGAAGGTCATAAATGTGACACTAGGATCAAGAAAAAAGTATCAATCAGATTCTTTTTATGCAGTTCAGCAAATATGCAGTGTAGAAAGTGAAATAATTATTTATAATATACTGTTTGATTTGCTTACTACATACTTATTCACTTTACAGTGGGCATGGAAGATTGTAAAAATAGAAAGTTTGAGTCCAAAAAAGCATGGTTTCAAGACTTTGGCAGCAACAAGTGGGGAAGGGGCACCACTCTTTTAATGTATGTTCATTTAGGGCTGAGAGTAAGTCAACGACATTATAGACAGTTGATCAAAATCAATAAATAACACAGCTGACAGAATTTTCAATAATTTCACTGACCTCCAATCCAGAACTGCCCAGCATTCTGGGGAATGTAGGCAGAGGAAAGACTTCAGCTGCTCAATCACTCATGGCTAGCTAAATTATGTTGGTACCATCAACTCACTTTTTGGTTGCCTAGCAACAACCTGCTGAGTGATTTGCACAGCAGCAGTTTTAGGTTTGCCACCGTGCCTCATAACGGCTTAAAAATAAAAAGCAACAGAGTAGATTGAAACCGTGGATAAAAGAAGAAAGGTCACGCCACCAGTTTGGCAGGATTTCAGATATTTAAAACAAAAAAACTAATCACTAATTATCTATCAATTGATATGATTCATTACAATATTGGAAAACTGTAGCAACTCTGGAACCTTTTAAATAAAATAACTTGAATCCATAGGATTCCAATGAAATGAACATATTTGGAGCTTCATGTCTTGATGAAGGTTTTGCATTTTTTAACTCGGCTTTCTGCAGTCCAGACACAGTTTAGCACATTGGTGATTTTACAGTGGTGCCATTTATTTTAGCTGCAGGAAAGTGGTTGAAATGTAGTGGCTTAAATCCTCTGAGCATTTGGTCACTTCTTTCCTCTCCCATCACAATTGTGACTGTAGCTGCAGAAAATGGGATGTGTCACTTTTTTGAATTTGGGGTGGAGGTGCTGGAGAGTTTTGACTTCCTCCCTTCAGTCAAGTCAACAATCTGTAATCAGTCTGGGAAGCAAGAGTGTGGACGCCCCACCCTCCATCTTGGGATAGAGATGTAGTGTGTGTGTGTGTGTGTGTGCGTGTGTGTGTGTGTGTGTGTGTGTGTGTGTGTGTGTGTGTGTGTGTGTGTGTGTGTGTAAGCCGTTTGGATAACAGCTCTCACGTAGGTCCTGAAACTAAGATTTTCTCTGAACAAACAGCTGTAACGTTGCTGTGTTGCTTTTATTGAGCGCATGCCTGATGATCAGTGAGTAATCCTACACCAACACTCGGTTTATTGATTGATTCCAGTACTGCTGGTGACTGGTGTTTCTTTTTTTTTTTTTTTACATATCAACAGTTAAACATGTCGTTTATTAATTTTACTAAACTCTTAAATGGGTTGGAAACACTTAAATAATGCAGCTTCTGTTTATAAATTAATATATTTTGCAATGAGAAGCTAGGAAATATTTTATGTGCATCAAGGCCAGTTACATGAAGCTGATCAGTTTAGAAGACGAACAACCTAAGTGCATTTCTGTTTTGAATTATTTAGTATTGCAGCATTAAGCATCTCTCAGTGAGCATCTGTAGGAAAGGGTGTGTAGATAATACAGTTTATATGAATGAATGAAATAAAACATAATCAATATACAGCTGTTATTCTTTAAAAACATTATCACGCTTTCTGAAGAATTCTGCTTGATAACTTTTCATTAAAAACCAACTCCACAGTCTTAATATGTCAACATGCACAAAATAGTTTATCACAGATGTGAAAAAGGCCTAAAATAAATCCATCTTTTGTTTGAAAAGCAGAAAACCAAAGCCTTGCATGTGAGCACATTTATTAAATAATTATTTCCTTCGAAAATTTTATTTTTGTTTTTCAGCTGGTGTTGACCTCCCAGCTGCCAACTTTTATGCATTTTAATCTTTTGTAACAATTCACAAAGATCTTTGATGACTTGTTCTCGTCAGATCTGTGGTTCTTAAATTTTTCTTTATAACAAGAACCCTTTCAGTAGCTGCTGTCGTATCCAAGAGATGCTTTTCCACATCCTTTGTTTCATGCCAAACCCACATCGATTTTGCCAAAAACCTGTCTTGGTCTCATTTGACCAAAGTACACGGCATCCTGTTGAAAGTCCCAGTGGAGTTGAACAAACTTGTTCACTCTTGTGATGATGAGGCAGAAGGGGGTTTTCCTGAAATCTCTTCCAAACAACCGGTTGGCTTTTACTAGCTGACTTATTGAAAAAAAAAAGTCACTTTTTACTGCAGTTCTCTAATAATGAGCACTGGATGGGTGTTTTTTTTTTTTTTTTACCTCGCCTACAGACTTGCATGTTGTGTATGATGACAAGCTAAAAATGGTTCCTTGTGCAACCCGTTGGACTGTTGCTAACAGAAAACAAGCCTCTGTGTCGCATTATATTTATATAGAAGGAAAACAAGAAGTCATAGATTTCTAAGTAGAGGTTCCTAGAAGCTCTGATCAGGTTAAAATAATCAATAAAAATACTTTTTTAAAGAGACTATTTTCCTGTTTTTGCCAATGATTTTGTTTCCAATTTTAGAATTAATAAAACATATTTTAAGGGTTTTTATCTTTACAAGGGGTGCCAACTTGTCTGCGTCTGCAACAGTAGTGCTCTTATAATTCACTCAAACATTGTTTAGTTGTGTCCAAAAACGTTGTTATTGCATCTAAAAATTAGATGTACATCTTTGAGTAAATTCTTTAGACTAGCATTGTTTGAATATTTTCGAAAACCCAGCAAATTTCAGAATTGTTTTAATGAGATTTGTTCTAATGAGATTCACTCTAGAAATCAATAAAAGCATTTATTTATTATCCACCTCTCCATGTCTTACTGACTCGTTCTCTGCGCTGCTCCTTTCTCCTCTTCATCTTTTGCCTCTTTATTGGCCTCTTTGTTTATTTAACAGGACATAGAAAAGCAATTCACACATCTCATCAAATAATCATTTTCCTCTAGCTGTAAGAGGGTAAAAAAATTCTGTGATTTTTATTTTGAACACAGTGTTCCTCTGAGTAATTACACATGCACACACACGCACACACACACACACACACACACACACACACACACACTGCAGTTGGGCACATCTCTTCCAGATTTAGTCTTGTGACTTTGTGCTCAGTGTTCTGTTTCATTGAGTGTGTGACAAACGGGGAGAAATAGCTGATGGTGCTTTAGCTTTTTTTCTTTTTACTCTGTATGAGTATAATCTCAAAGTATCCTACTGTTTTTGCTTTATGCTGGCTCATAAACTAAAATCCAGTGACCTTAGGGCATAAAAGCAAGAGATGAGGATGTTTATCTGAAAGGGTAAGCAGCTAGAAAAATTTGGGGTTCTTAATTGGTCTCCTGTAGAGTTGCAGTCAAGCCTAATAAGGCAATAAGGTTCTTTATTACTAAGTTTTCAATTATTAATACTGGATGACAGAACAAGATCAAACTATTAAAACCAATGTTATAGTGTGAGTAAAAGTAATCATCTTCACAAACATAATTTAAGGATGCAGTAGCGATTGAGGTCAGCAGATTTTCTTACTCAGGTCTGATGCTGAATTTAATTTTCCTTAGTTTTAATTCTGGGAATCTTATCAAAAGATAAAAGGTTACGGTGGGGAGAAGTCTGACAGATGAGAAGATTACGCTCTGAAATTCCCAAATATATTTTAGGCTTCTTTTTTTTTTTTTTTTTTTTTTGAGGCATTAAATATTTTTAGTCAAAAGGAGATTTTTAATAATATCGATACTGTATTCTGGTGTTTTATTTAATGTGTCATTTTAATAGGTACAAGGAAATATTGTGTTTTTCAGCTTGTAATGTTTGCTAATAGGCATAAGGGGAAAGGTATGCAGTATGAATAGGGCATAACAAAGTATGCCCTATTCATACTTAAGTATGAGGAAGTACCGTCTGGTTTTATCTGGAAAAACCTCATGTTTCAAAAACATTACAGGAAATCTTGACTCCTGACCATGTGTTGGCTTATTACCCAACTGGACCTGTTGGTGACTATTATTGAAGGGTAATTTGAGCAATAGGCCAAACAGCATTTTGGGGAGTTTTAGTGGCCCTTAAATTAATCTTAAATCAATAAGCTTTAATTTTATGGTAAAAGAGAAAAGTCAGTTCACTTTGTTGTGTTTTATTTTGCTCCAGAAAATGTGGATGAGCAGGATTGGCAACATGAACTCAGATATCAAGTGATGCTTTGGAGCACACTTTGAAATCTGAGAAGTTTAATTTGTTTTATCTCCATGGGGTTCACTGCACATAACAGATATAATCATAGTACATCATCATACAGTTCAAATAAATGGTGGCACGTCTATAAATTGGTGTCTACATTTGAATTTTACATTCAAGAGAAGAAACTTTTAAAGTTGTGAACATAGTAATTAGTTTTTCATTGGTTGAACTCTTGGAAAGCAAACAGGAAAGTCAAAAATAAACCAACTTGAGATTTATTTTACAATTTTTTATCATTATCATCAAGATATTTTTTTATTTTAGTTTAAAAAAGAGACTGTGTACTGGGATTCTTTTGTGTGTTTTCTTCGATGTGACCTGTAGTCATTCCCTAGAATAATATATAGGTGACTTTTTTTAAAGTAGACCTGCTGTTTATGTGCTCTAGTCTGCATGTAAACAATTTAAACAATAGCAAAACAATTTAGCTCATTAAAGGACACATTTTTTGTTTTGTACTTAGCATTGTCCATTTTTTCCAATATTTGTTTTATATTTAAAATACATAACCTCAGTGAAAATCTCTCCCTATAATTAAAAAAACTAAATAAATAAAGTGTGTCTGCAGCCATCACCTGTAACGTTCTTGAATTGTGGTTGTTGGCCATTTAAGATCATCCAGAGGGCTGTGACTGGTCCACAGGCCACACTTTTGACCCCCCTGGTGTATAGTGTGCGTTGGCCTGTAAAAGGTGCACACATTTTCTCGGAATATGAATAATATTCTATAGAGTTCATGTTATAACTGGACTAAAGTAGATGAATTGCATTTAGAGAAGAGCTTGCATTCCTATTCATCTTGCTTCTCATTATTGTGGGCCGCCTCCTTGTTGTGGACACTAAATCGATCCTGCGATATTTGCATTGCCCCAGTCACGCCGGTAGCTTACAGATCTGCAGTAATTGCTGAAGCAGTCTAAACAGATGCGTTAGTGATGACTCTGTAGTTAGTTCATCATGCTATTGTCAGCAGCTGGAAGAATAACCAGCAATTTCAAATATTCAGAGCTGCTGACATTTCTGAGGAAACTGTTTGTTATTTACTTTGATTATCTGAAGAGCTGATGCAGAATATATCAGGACTTCCTTCAGCCATGCTGTCTCACAACTTGTTAATCATTGCATTGGAAATATTTATGTGAAGCTGATTAGGAAAAACATCATCATAAAGATGTTAGAATGACGTTGTCAAACTGAGGCATCAGCCCAGTTTTTTGGCGTAAACAGTTTGAGCTTCATCAGTTTGAGTTTAAGATGAAGAGATGTTCTGTCCGACTATTCTCACTGTGGATCACACCTTTTTTTTTTTTTTTTTTTATCATTTCTGTTCAAATGCTGGCTTACTGACTCATCTTGCATATCTCCCTCTTTCTGTGAAAAAGGAATGTTTTTTGTTGTTTTCTTATTTCTCTTTGCCTTTTCTCACACCTCAATCCTCCTTTATCTTCTGTCTGCCCAGGTGCCCATGCGCTGACTTCCTCAGGCTCCCAGGTAGCTGCAAATGAATCTTCAGCTGCTTTGGTGTAGCTCTGCGCCCAGATAGTCCCATCCCCTCTGTGCGGGAGATACGGGACTACATAGACCAGGATGCCTTCCTCTGTGAGGGCGGGGAGCCTGAAGGATCCGGACGTGGCCGAGCTGTTCTTCAAGGAAGATCCAGAGAAGCTTTTCTCTGACCTCCGAGAGATTGGTCATGGCAGCTTTGGGGCTGTCTATTTTGTAAGGCAGCAATTATTTACACCCCCTGTACTTTGTGTACAATTTACTTTATCTTAGCAGTAAAAGGTTCTATTGAATAGGTATTTTACCTGCCAAATTAAGCCAACAGGGGATTCAAGCACAGCCTATAGCGTGTTTTCCATACATTACTGTTTTAGATTTTAGTAGATAAGTGTCACAGAAGAAGCCATGTCCTGTTCAGTAAAGCTTGACTGATCTAATCACATCCGTTCATGAAGGAGTTTAATTACACCAAGTTTCTGTGACTTTCCTGATGTTTCACAGCTGACTGCAGTTTCTAAATGATCCTTACTCTGTTGGTGCAAACAAGGACCTTCTTGTTGAGATTAATGTACAGAAAGTTAAAGGTCAAACACAAGTTTCATTTGAAATGCGAATCAACAGATGTGCTTTTTGTTTCTCAGGCACGGGATGTGCGAACAAATGAGGTGGTGGCAATTAAAAAGATGTCCTACAGCGGCAAACAGTCTAACGAGGTAAGACACGTTTCTTTTCTTTTTTATTTTTTTTGTTACACAATCTATTTTCATAAATAAAACAAGGCTATTGGGCAGTCTGGAAAGATATGAAATTTTCCAGATCTGAGTAAATATATTACAATGACACAAGAATGAAGAAAAATATTTAGATTTCCAGACATTAAGTGAAAATGTAGAAAATCTCAGTTTGTTTCACTAATTGAAGATCGGATTAAGTGCAGTGCTGAGGTTTGAGATGTCGCTTTGTATCTCCCAAAGTTGACACCCATTTCTGCTGTATGTATCATACTGTCTTTGCTTCATGCGCCTGCAGCCATCTCTGAGCAGACAGACAATAAAAGCGTTGAACCCATTTTGTCTCCCGCAGAAATGGCAGGACATCATAAAGGAGGTGAAGTTTCTCCAGAGGATCCGACACCCTAACAGCATAGAATACAAAGGATGCTACCTTCGTGAGCACACAGCATGGGTAAGTTATTTATTTCCATGAACTGAATTTGATTAAAATGTCACCTTTTTGTGTAATCAATCATTTATTGGTGTATGTGTGGAGGAATTGTTATGATCGGTGCTTGTTTTTAGCTGGTGATGGAGCATGATCCACAGGTGAGGATTTCATGATGCTGTTGTGTTTCAGGGATGTGAAAGCGGGTAACATCCTGCTGACTGAGCCTGGCCAAGTCAAGCTGGCAGACTTTGGCTCCGCCTCCATCGCCTCGCCTGCCAACTCCTTTGTGGGAACGCCATATTGGTAAGTAAGAATAAGTTACATGCACCTAAACTGCCTGCTAAGTTTGACCATAAATAAAAAAAGATTTGAAATTTTGTCCCTATAATAAAAAATAGTCTTTGCAGTTTATTTTGCATATTCATGCTAAAGGCTACCAGCTCCTGTAGTCAAATCTGACTCTCCAGTTTCTCTTCATAGCAGCTTAAACTCCAGATTTAAATATTAACACATGCCAGTGGGAAATATGGTGGAAAAGAAAATCTTAACTTTGTCACAAAAAAGCTGTTTTGTTTTTTTGTGTGTGTTTCTTTAAATTCTGTCACATAAAGATAAAACAAAGGATGTCAAACAACAAAGTGTGATGGAAGTGTCCCGTAGATTTATTGTGAACTCAGATTTGTACTTTTTTTGTTACACAATCTATTTTCATAAATAAATGGTTAGGGCAGTCTGGAAAGATATGAACATTCTTTAGATTAGACCAGCAGTTCTCAAAGTGTCCCTGAGGAGTTTATTTGATATTTTCATCCAGTAGAAGGATCCATGCCCCTGTAACTTCGGTATGTTTTCTGACCGTTTCTTTTTCAGCGGAGAGGAAGCCTCCATTGTTTAATATGTACAGAGTGCCCACTTAGCAGATGGTCCTATTGTTGTCTTCATGTCTGTAAATAAGTAAAATGATCTATAATGAAAACAGAAAGGAGCAGTGAACGTGCTGAACTTATTAGATCAAAGCATTTTATTATTGTCACTCAGGAAAACAAATTTTTAGTGTTGATACTTTGATTTGATAGATTCTGTTTAGTTTTGACCTTCTGTCTTTTCACCTTTATTCCAGGACGGATTACTTTAGAAACTTTATTGATTCTTGCCTTCAGAAAAATCCTCAAGACAGGCCACATTCTGACGACATGTTGGGTGTAAGTACACAAACAATCAATTTCACAGTTGATAAATCTTTTTTTTCTTTCACTCTTTTTTGACTTCCTGTTCCCTGTTGGAAGTCTTGCTCTCTCTCATTCTCTTCCAGCTTTAATGCACTGCACATATTTCATAGAAACTACAAAAAAGCTTCTTTCTTCGAGCTGATTTTAAACACCACACTGGGACCTGAAATGGCTGACTTTGAGTCTTCTTCACTCATTCATTCATCAGAAAAAGATCTTTGATTTTTTGTGATTGTTTGGTCATTAGTCAGAGCTAAACTGAAAATCTGCAAGTGATTTCTTGATTCTTCTTGAAGTATGATCTGCTTTCATCATAAGAAACAGTTTGTGCCTTAAGATTTTGGTGTTAAAATTGGTTTTATTGTTGTTCTATTGTCCTCACTGTCATTTGTCCTACTTGGAGTTACTGTGACTCGTGTATTTATTCCGGTTTATTTCTCCTTCCTTGTCACCCTGCCCTCCAGCACGCGTTTCTCCAGCGGGAGCGTCCAGACTCTGTGTTGATGGATCTCATTCAGAGAACCAAGGATGCAGTTCGGGAGCTGGACAACTTGCAGTACCGCAAGATGAAGAAGATCCTCCTTCAGGAGGCTCACAATGGGCCCACCACTGAAGCCCAGGATGGAGATGAGGTCCGTTTTAGGATTTTGTTTCTGAAGCGCTGTATTTGCTCCTTCATTTAGAGAAAATAATTAAGCATATGCTGGTTTCTGTGCATGTCTGTCCCTCTTTGTACTTTCTGTGCCTCTTGGTCTTTCTTTTGTCTCTTCTCACTCTCTCTCCCTTGCTTTCTATCCGTGTGCTCTGTCCGCTCTGCTACAGGACCTGGAGCTCGGCGGAGGTCGCACAGGAACGGTGAACAGTGTCGGCAGCAATCAGTCCATCCCCAGCATGTCCATCAGCGCCAGCTCGCAGAGCAGCTCTGTCAACAGCCTGAACGAAGCAGCGCAGGACAGCCGCAGTGAGCTGGACCTGATGGACGGAGACCACACGGTCATGTCCAACAGCTCTGTGATACACGTCAAACCGGTGGGTAGAAGGACACTAAATTTTGTTAAATCATCTTATAACCCCAATATACCTATTGGAAATTCTGATCTCCAATGAACACAGAATATATTTAACAAGCAAAAACTGTTAAACCGTATGTTTACCTCTTTGGACCCACAGTTCATATTCTCAAAAAATTCTAAGACTAAAAGTTGGACCTTGGACGTCCTTTTAGGATAAAGAGCTGAATTTCTGAAATGTTAAGATTTTTCATAGAATAGAAAAGCATCTTAGGCCTTAAGAGCTCTTAACATGTCAAAATGTCAGGAGTAGTGAGGAAAACCTTTACTGAACCAAAGAGTGTCTTAAGCAACAAATATGGCAGAAAGTAAATATTCTCCATAAAATGAAGACAGCAGATGCTGTATGGCAATTGACTGAATAGTTTTATCAACATGACACACTCTTCCTAATCCTGTGGCTAGACTTTGAGTCTTCTCATATTCATTCATCAGAGATCCATTTCTACTGTTAAAACCATGTAGTTTAGATTATGAGATACAAGTTTTCTTTTTTTTTTTTTTTGTTTGGCAACATTTGGTTCACACTCATTACTTATTGGTGGCCATAATGCTCCATTACATTGTTTGCCAACCACAATTAAAAAAGAAGTAGAAGAAGAATAAAAACCGATCTCTGTTTCTAGAAGACAGCATCACATCTAGCAACGGGGTCTAACACCTTTCTCACCAAGGTATTATTTCTGTCATCTCCTCACTCAGAGTGGCTCTCAGCTGACTGAATCACTGCTAAGCTACGACTTATTGGCAGGAATTTTTAGGTTAAGATGGGAACGCTTCCCAACTCAGGTGTAGATATTTGAAGGTGATCGGCTCTGACAGTGAACCACACTGTTTCCATTTTCCAATGCCAGAATGAACTGCACCTTTTCATCAAGCCATCTGCTGTGTTCCTTGGTCCTTATTGTATTTCTTCCATTTTTACAATTGTGCAATATTTTATGTTTGACTATCACAGAACTGCTTGATAGGAAATCTTGCGATGGTGATACTTTTGGTAAATATTGGAGTGACGATATGAGTTGTCACATTGCCTCAGCGCTGCCTGGACCTTTTGTGTTTTAGACACTGCCATCTGTGTTTGGTGTGGGTAGCAACGGCAATAAAACTCCATCCAACAGGCCTAATATATTACTGACTTTGTTTATAATGTGCTAGCCAATAAATGTTGGATTTCTAAATGCAAACTGATGAGATGACTACATATCTGTGACCTTTGCCTCTTAGTTAAAATCCAGATTAAATTCTTTGAATTTTATTGTCAAGGTTTGACAATGTGGAAAAATTTCTGAAGTTTTAGTATTTACAGTATGTAAACTGCTTTCAGTGGAGAGAGTTTATTTTGTTCTTACTAGATAAATTGATAACTGCATCTTCTTCTTTTAAGAAGATGCAGTTATCAATTTATTTATGAAATAGAGACCTCACTTCTTCACTTTAAGGCTTAAGAAAGAACCTAAAATAAAAAATCATTTCCAAACAAAATGGAAATGTTGCTTTTAGTGGCTGTTTTTTTTGTTTCTATGAATAAGTTGGGCACCGAGACTGATGTGAAATGTTTGTCACTTTGTGTCTCAGTCTTCAGTTTAGCCTACATTATCTGTCCTGTTGTGAAAAGCTAATGGCTCTGTAATGTCCGCCCACTCGTGGCCTGTTCTTTCAAACAAGGTGATGCTAGAAAATCAGAGCTGTGCATTGTCGTCGTTTCAGTCCAGGCTTTTTGTAGCTCTCCAGCAGTAAACTGTTACACAACATGTCTCAAAACGCAGCAGTTTCCATGCAGTGCCTTTACTGAAGTCTTCATTCGTCTAGAAGTTTTTCTCTTTTTGTCTTGTTTGAACTAAAAGTGTAAATATTTTGGTGGATTTGATTTAATAAATACAAAACAAAAAGACATAGAATTGGATCAGAATAGACAAAAAAAATTACAAATAAAACCTAGAAGGTGTGATGTGCTCCTTTTTAATCTAACACCTCTAGAGAAAATAATAAACTCTTGTGAAGCTAATTGCCTTCAAAGTCAGCTAATTAGCAAATAGGATCCACCTGTGGATAATATAAATCCCTATAAATCCAGCTGTTGCATGAAGGCCTCCAATGTTGTATGAGATCAATTTGAATCATTGACGTTTGGAACGTCACACAGCAGGTTGTTTACAGAACCAACTGCAGTGTAGCTAAGCTAACAGTGTAGCTAAGCTAACAGGCTTGGAAAGGAACGTATTAAAGGTAATTCAGTCATTTGATTGAGGTGTGTTGGACCAGAGAGACATCTAAAGGTAGTTGGACACCAGGCCTCGTTGCCTGGATTGATGATTTGTTTTGCCCCATTTTACCCTCAAATCTTCTGCATCAGTTTACAGTAATGAGGGCAAGTTGGCACAAAAATCTGTTGACATGAGAGAGACTGAATGAAGCCTATTCACCAAGTTAGTGGGGGAATTGATCAGACCCCACCTCAGTCATACAAACATGTTTGAATGTTTGAAACCAAATCTGGATGCAGTTGGGTAGCAAGATAAAACTCCATCAACAGGCCTAATATATTACTGACTTTGTTTATAAAACTGCAAAACAGAGAGCATAACGTGAGTGATCAACTTACTGATTACAACCACATAGTGATGAAAGAAAACAAAATATGAAATAGCAGAAAAACCCTTAAATATTTAGGACTATAATGCAGTAAATAATGGAAGATGTTTATTAAAATAAATTATGTTTTGAATAAAGAAGTAAAAATATTTGTAAATTAACAATTCTCAGCAAAATAAATGTGTTTAGTTTAGGATTAATTTAGAGAATTGACACTTCTGGATTTTTATGAAGTTATAATCAAGTTAATTATCAGAAATTCACAAATATATTTTATTTATGCTGTTCAGTCCAAACAATATACCAGCAACCTAACATGGAAAAAGGATTCCTCCCATTTAAACATTCAATACGAGGCAACACTATCCAAATAAAACTTTCTTTTGAGACATTTGTTGGTTAAACCTAAAGTGTTTTTTAATTGCTTTGTTTATTTTATGGGGAGAATAAAACAGAAATGCAGTTTGATTTCTCAGAACATTCTTTAGTAGAGCCACTTACTGCTTTGTTTGTTTAGCCTCTGAAAGCTGAAGAAATATGAATACTTTAGTGGGCCACTGCATGGCTGAGATTATGTAATTAGTTAAATTTATTGAGCACATCCATCCATTCATCATTGTCTGCACCAGTTTATCCTTGAAGGGTTGTGGTCACAATTTAAACTTTCAGAGTATGACTTTTAGGAGCCAGCAGAGGGCGCACTAACCTTAAATTAGGTAGTTTTGGAAATTTAGCATGTCAAAACAAAATGCTGCAGTGATCTAAATGTGTTTTATATATTGTGTAATACTCTTATTCATAGTTTCTAAGCAAAAAGATTATTTTTATTTTTGCTCTTTATCCAGGAGGAAGAGGAGAGTCTTTCTGGGGAGCAGGCAGCCAGCAGTCAGCCCACTGAGCCACAGCCGGTACCGGCTCAAGCCCCGAGGAAGCACTACCGAAACAGAGAGCACTTTGCCACCATACGCACAGCGTCACTTGTAAGACCACCCTCTCTCTTCTTCTCTCTCTCTGAATGCTCCTGCTGTTCTCATCATGGACGACGTCTTGCAGGTGACGCGTGAGATGCAGGAACACGAGCAGGACTCAGAGCTACGAGAGCAGATGTCAGGTTACAAACGGATGAGAAGGCAGCACCAGAAGCACCTGATGGCCATGGAAAACAAGCTGAAAGGAGAGATGGATGAGCACCGGCTGAGGCTGGACAAGGAGCTCGAGAGTCTGAGGAACAACTTCACTCAGGAGATGGAGAAGCTGCTAAAGAAACACCAGGCCGCACTGGAGAAAGATGTACGTAGCCAAGCTGAAGCTAATTATTATGTTACAAGCTGTTATATTTATTATTTTTTTATGTGATTTAGCTGAAGACATTTGCCAACGATGAGAAGAAGTTCCAGCAGCACATCCAGGTTCAGCAGAAGAAGGAGCTGAGCAGCTTTTTGGAGTCACAGAAGCGAGAATATAAACTACGCAAGGAGCAGCTAAAAGAGGTAACCCTTCAAATGCTTTGGTTACTTCTGATTGTTATTGATCAGTTTGAATAATATCTCAACGTAAATGTTGATCCGGATTAACTAAATGATACTTTTATGACAGGAACTTAGTGAGAACCAGTCAACTCCCAAAAAGGAGAAGCAGGAGTGGCTGTCCAAACAGAAAGAAAACATTCAGCACTTTCAGGTGAGTAAAGGAAAAGCTCTCCAGGGTTTCTAGGAGTTGGGTTCCTGTTTGTGTTATTTATGCTGTTTGTCCAAACAATATACCAACAGTACCTGGAACATGGAAAAAGGATCCTCATTGCCACAATGGAGCAGGATTTAAAGGCATTAAAAGGCATAAAGAGCAACAGTTTGAACCACCTTTCACAACTCTTACTAGGAGCTGAACAAGCGGCAAACACAGAAGGACCTGGAACATGCGATGTTGCTCAGGCACCATGAGTCCATGCAGGAGCTGGAGTTCAGGCATCTGGCAACCATCCAGAGGGCGCGGGCCGACCTGATCCGGACCCAGCATCAACAACCAGCTGGAGTAGCTGAAGAGCCTCAAGGTACAAGGATCAGGGCAGAGCTTCTTTCCTGAACAAACAATCGACCTAAAAACCAACTACTCTTCTTCCATCTTTAGTCCAAGGAGCTTCAGATCAAGAAGCAGTTCCAGGATACGTGTAAGACGCAGACTCGGCAGTACAAGGCCCTCAGGAACCACCTCCTGGAGACCACGCCCAAATCTGAGCACAAGGCCGTCCTGAAGAGGCTGAAGGAGGAGCAGACCAGGAAGCTGGCCATCCTGGCCGAGCAGTACGACCACTCCATCAACGAGATGCTCTCCACCCAGGCGGTGAGCGTCTGATCAAATCTGATCAAATCCATCCATCCATTTTCTGTCCACCCATGTCCCTAATGGGGTCAGGAGGGTTGCTGGTGCCTCTCCAGCTACGTTCCGGGTGAGAGGCGGGGTCACCCTGGACAGGTTTGATCAAATCCTGACACAGGAAAAAAATTCTTGGTTAATTGGATTAATCTATTATTGAAAGAATTGTCAACTAATTTAGAAATCGCTTAATCGTAAACTGGAGGATACAGACTCAAAAAAATGGCCATTTGTTGAAAGAACACCACACTCAGAGCAGTAATTTAACCAAAATTGTACAAAAAATATATACACTTTGCATTTAAGAGAAAAAAAAAAAGCTTTCTGTAAATATGTTCTATCCAGATCTTCTCCAGTGTCGTAGTGTGAGCTTCACCTTTTACAAACTCTGTAAAAAATAAAGAACTACACTGTAGTATTGCTGATTCAAGTAGAAAAAGCTGAGCTTAGAAGTATTTAGTAGTATTTATTTTGTTGCATATGCATCCTTTGTAACAAATGAACAAGCATTCACTAAATAGATATTGCATTTTAGGCAATAAAATGTTTTTTTAATTCAATTCAAACTACTTACATAGCACCAATTCCAAACAAATGTAATCTCAATACTCTTTACAGAAAATAATTTCAATTCATTTATACATATTTGCATTCAAATGATTTATTTTATCCTCTAAATCATCAGAATTATCAATAACTCAAGTAATGGACAGTTGCAGCCCTGATCTTTATGTATTTGTTGCTCGTTTACTGTCAGTTGGATTAATGTGTCATCAAATGGTTTATTTCTTCTCTCTCTGTGATGCGGCCGGCCCCAGCTGCGGCTGGACGAGGCTCAGGAGGGCGAGTGTCAGGTTCTGAGGATGCAGCTGCAACAGGAGCTGGAGCTTCTCAATGCCTACCAGAGCAAGATCAAGATGCAAACAGACGCGCAGCACGACAAGGAGAGGCGGGACCTGGAGCAGCGGGTGTCGCTGCGGAGGGCGCTGCTGGAGCAGAAAGTAAGCAAAGTTCTGAGTTTGTTGGGAAATTAATGAAGGTGCACGTTTGTGAACACTGCAAAAACACAAAATTTTACCAAGCATTTCTCGTGCAAATACTGTGGCACATTTGAAACAACGAAAACTAGATTACAAATAGTTTTTCATCAAAAAATAGCAGCCAGTTTAAAGTCAAAATTATTGACTTGTTGTAAGTCAATAATTTCTTAATATTGATGAAAAAGTACATGTTAGAAGTACTAATAATATGGAAAAATGTCTTGTCCCACTGGCAGATTATTTCACTCATAGCTAATACTTTTTTATCAATATTAGGAAATTATTGACTCAAATCAAACTTCTGTTTGCTGGAAAGTTACTTATAAGCTAGTTTTGTTTTATTTAAGTGTGCTAAGATATATGCAGTACGAACTAGACCAGAGATACTTGTTAGATTTTAATGTTTTTTGTTCTGTTTTGTTAACCATATTTCTTTTCTCCCCCTCAGATTGAAGAGGAAATGCTTTCCCTCCAGAACGAGCGCTTGGAGCGGATCCGCTCGCTGCTGGAGCGCCAGGCTCGGGAGATCGAGGCCTTTGACTCGGAGTCGCTGCGGCTGGGCTTCAGCAACATGGTGCTCACCAACCTGGCCCCAGACTCCCAAGGAGGCTGGGGGGGCGGAGGTGGTGGAGGAGGCCAAGGAGGTCAGGGGGGAAGCCAGTGGCCCGGAGGCGGTGGAGGAGGCAGCCATCACAGTCACCACCAGGGGGGGTCCAGTTCGCAGCAGCCCTGGGGCCACCCCATGCTTGCAGGTGGCCCGCCGCCCTGGAGCCTCCACCATCCCGGAGGAGGGAGTCAGAGAAGTAGTCAGGGAGGCGCAGGAGGGGTGAGGAACAGCCCGCAGGCTATGAGGAGGACGTCATCGGGGGGGAGGAGTGAACAGGGCATGAGCAGGAGCGCCAGCATCACCTCTCAGATCTCCAACGGTTCCCACCTGTCATACACCTAAAAACACAAGAAACACAGTCACTGTAACTAAAACACACACACACACGAAAACACACACTCACAAAGGGCACAGCACAGATGGGTCATATCCCACAATGCACCTCACTATGCAGACTGGTGAGACTGGCCAGTCTGTGGAAACCCATCAGAGCTGAAACCAAGCTGCAGCTTCTGATCGCCATTCCCAGCGTGCCACTGCAGCCAATCAGCTCCATCCAGCTCAGTCTGCGTTGCCATTCAGCCGCCATATTCCCCATACAGTTCCACCAGAGAGGTCAGTTTGCAGCAGGTTCTATTATTTTTAAGGGACTAGTTGATCGAGTCAGAAGTTTGCACAGTAAATCTTCTCGTGAAGAAAGAGTTGCTGCTTTAACTGGAGTTACATAAATCCTTGTGAGATCCGGTTAAAACACTCAAAAAGACTGAAGTTATTGACGTTATAAATGTTGGGAAGGCAGAAGAGTCGACAGAGTAGAGAAAATTTAAAGGAGGGAAAAAATGAAAGTCGTGTGTTGGTATCAACTGGGGAATTTCCTATGCAGACAAGTCTGTGGAAGTTTGGATTTACTTTAAGCATTTTCCAGATTTAAAGAAGTAAAAGAGCTTTGAAAAAATGTTTGATTTTACAGATTTTATTCCATGTTCTGTTAATCAAGATAATTAAGAATTTAAGTTAGTTAATAAACAACACTTAGGTTAATTTTGATTTAATTTACAACTCAAATTGTTAATCAGTTTGATTTTCATGGCCTTATGAAATCAATCAAAATTAATTTAAAGTTATTTCCTTAAATTTCTTTTTTTCTAAAAGCAACTTGATTAAAAAAACTCTAAAAGAAATATAAGGAGTTACAAAGGGCCAGAGATTTATAGGTTAAAATAACATACATTAAAAAATAAAAACAAAATTTAAATGTCCTTTTTTTGGCTACTAAGTATTTTTGGAACAATATTTTAATCTGAATCTGTGGGTTTTTTTAAAACTAGGTTTGGATAAGATTACATATTTTGAAGAATATGTTTAAATGTCCAGAAAACCTTTGAAATTAGAGTCTGGAAAAGTTTTGGGTTTTAAATGAGAAAACCATGGCAACAGCCTGAGTGAACGTTTCGAGGGGGGAGTTATTTGTAGACTGAAGGCCGGTTTCCAATGTTTCATCTTTGTCGACCTTTGACCCGCTTATACGGATCTTAGTCCATTTTCTTTGAGAACGACATTTAAAAACTGCATTTGAAGTATTTTTTTTTGCCCAGAGCTCCTTATTTGTTTATATTCTCATGTTGTGCTGTGAGAGAGAAGTTGCTGTAAAACGGGGTTTTACTCATTTCAAGTTACTAATTTAAAGACAAGTTGGTCTGTCGCACTACAGAGACTGTAGTCATCACCTAAACTCAGAGATTTCCAAAAGGTCGACAACATTTCAAAGCAGCATGTTCCAGGACTTACTGAGGCTGTAAGGCCTAAAATACAGAAAAACTTTCATGTTTTCCTTTCACACTTCCTGTTATCTGTGAAGTTGAGTCTGGTCAGTTTGCCCTTCCTCAGTTGGACCAAATGTCCTAAAGGTTTGAGCCCAAAGAGGCTGCAGATCTTAAGTTGGGTAAAAAAAAAAACAACCAAAAGGGCAAAAATACAAAATAATGTCTCTAATGAGTTTTGCTTCTAACAGCTTTGGTTTACTTCAAAACTCCTCACTAATACCAAAAATACACCTTTTCAGTGTATTTTTGTTACGACTTCCATACCACATGGTGTTGTTGGCACCAACGTGTGGCCTTTAGTTGTCCTGCATTCAGTGATTGGAAAAAGGTTGGCTTTCTAATGACCAGTCAAGTTTAACCCGTTTGTTTATGAATCTCTAGTTCTTTAAGGAGTTTGGGTCAGACTGCTGGCATGCTAATTGTAGGAGTAGTTCGGGTCACAACTGTCCATGCCAACACTGGATTGTATTTGTCGTTGAGTGCCAGAGAGTTTCAGCCAGTTTAAGCCACACAGCCAAGCAGTAGCAGCAAAGATTGGCTCAGCTCCTGGGTTTCCACTGACCTCTGCTCACCCAGGCTCACTCTGGCGGACGCTGTAGTTAGCCCACCATCCCTCTTGACGGGGATTCAGCAGTAGGTAAACACAACTTGAATAAAAGCCAGTGATCGCTCTTCACCTGCTGGCAGTGACTCCACAATGTCCTGAACGATGCAGTAAAAGCCTGTCGGCCTGTTTGGCGAGGTGCGGTCATAGCGAGTCGCACTTTGGCCAAGGCCAACTCAAAATGTTACATCTGATTTCACACAAACACATACAGATACATGTACAGAGAAAGTGTAAAGGTTATAATCCTTGATGGAAAAACGGCACACATTCATTGATAAAGGAGATGTAAATGCTGATTTAAAGTTTTAAAAAAGGCTTCAGAGATAAAAACAAATGACCATCTTGTCTGTCGGTTGGTGACTGCTGAATGTTTTTGCGGATCCTTGGGGGGTGATGCTGGGATCTCCGCTGCTGTGCCCCTGCAGAGCCCCTCCCCCGGTGTGACACCCCGCTCTGTCTCACCCTCCGATCCGACCACCGATCTCCCTGCGTCCTTCCACCTTCGCCTCCTTCCCTCCTGTGTCTCTTGAGGGCCCTAAACCCGGGGGCCGCTCGCTGATCTGCAGGGAAAATTTGTCCCTCAGAGGAAGAATCGACGGACCAGGATATGTGCTGTTGTTTATATAAATCTATAAATGAGAAAATTTTAGAAAAGATCCAAGTCTTATTGTGAAACTGCAGATGGAATGTACAGTCAACATGTGAATATTGTACAGCCTGAAAATCTAGATGACAAATCGAAGCGAGATGAACCTGCGGTGAGGGCACAATGCTGTGGCTTTAGAGTTGCTGTAGTTTTAAAAAAAGAAAAAAGGTGTTTGCTGAGTTTTCACCTGTCCCGTTTGCAGCTGTTACACATTTTTTTTGGCTGTGAACAAAAACACAGCTTTAGGTCAAATTGGCTTGTGGAAGCAGCAACAATTTATTCAAAAGTGTATGAGGAGGACTTTTTGCACATAATTAAAATATTTCCCTCCTTTAGCTCAGACTGTACACTGACAGCGTTACACCAAGTTAGACTCTAAAACCATTTAATGCCACAAAACCTAATGCACTCTACACCCTGAGGTAGTTTCCAAAGTCATGCACAAGGCTCTGAAGTCCATTTAGTTTTTGGAAACTTTAGGTCATGTGGGATCATCTGACGTTACTCAGGCTTTAATCTTTGAGACTTGCATTTACACTTCCCTCTAGAAATAAGCAACAAAAATTAGGCCCCCATTCTGTCAAAACATGCTAATTTCTCAGTTTAGAAACTAAACGAGTGCTTTTCTTTATTCCCCTTCTCTTCATCTCTTTTGTGTTTTATTTTCCCTAAACTGTCTGCAGAGGGCCAAACAACCTGCAGAGGTTTAGACGTATTTACTATAGATTTTTTTTGTTTGTTCTTTTGCAAGGCAGTGGGTGCAGAGTCTAGCTTTAGACGTTGGTCACTCCGAACTGGATCAGTTGCACTGATTGCACAAGTAGCTGACCAGTTTTTTGAGTCTACTGTGACACCCGACCCCCCTTCGTCCTCCCGAGGCGGGGGCGGGGGGCAGCTGCTGTTGGCGGAGAGTCGGTGGAAGGCCGGGTCACTTCTCTGTACAGTCAGTTTATCAGTATTCCTTTTATTCTTCCTGTCATATTTGGTGAATCTTGCTGTTTTATTCTCCCTTGTCCACAGATCTGTATTAAAGTGTATAGTTTGTGCAAAAAAAAAAAAATTACAAATAAAAAAACGCTGAATGTTGCATAGCAGAAGAGAATAGATATTCATTCAGATGAAAAATAAGTGATTTAAAATGTATAAAAGTAATTCAGATGCAAAGTTATGGGGATTTAAACATTAATCCTTGGGGGGTAATTAAAAATCTCCCTGTGTATTTATGCTCTAGTTTTTAGTGCAAATATGTCAGTACATTTGAAATAAGACAAAACTAATGTACACGTATCTTTTCTGAAAGCAGAAAAGCTTGTTTTGAGTCAATAATTCTTTAATATTGATGAAAAATAAGTATTTCCCATTATAGTTTTATAATAGTATTTGGCTTACACAAGACATGTTACCTGATCCTAGTGTAACTTGACAGAGGAATAAAATTTCCAGTGTCAAACATTTTAGCTACTTTGTTTTATTTAAACTGCCAGGATTAAATTTTGTTATGTACACAATTGCGTTTTTTGCAGTGATCAATCTCATAATACAGTGGATAGCTTATGATGATGCACTTATGTCTTTCAGAACACTTTTAATCCTTGTAGGTAATCACCATCGTGAAATTGCATAGGAAGCGTTGAGATGCCGTTCTGAAATAAAAAAATTAGAAGAAAGCACCAGACCTGAGAAGCACCACTGACAACGGAGTCCCAATTCAGTTCCTAAATATTGAGGTGTGGAGAAGTATTTCCCTTGAACAAACATGACTCACATTTAATAAGACGTAAGCCTGCTTTGTAACTAGAATGCTTTCTAGTTAATTTGAAAGCTACTATTTGTTTTTTATTTTAAACATATATCTGAAAATGTCTCATCGAGATTTGGTAGACCTCTTGCAGGTGAAGGTAAATACAGTGAAGCCATATTGCCTCTGATGCCGGCATGGGCTCTTCAGAAACACTTTAATCCTGCAGGCATCTACCGACGAGGCATAGTGCAGCGCGTCATCATGCGTTCTGAAATCCTTTGAAGAAAGCACTCTCCTGAGAGCACTGTCACAGCTTTGTCCAATCCCTTTCTGCCTCTTTCAGGTGGAGACTCAACAGGGAACCTCCAGCACCCGATACATCCAGTTTGAAACATCAATCCTCATCCTCACTTCTTGTCCTCCCTTCACCCGTCTGCCAGTCGGCGTCCAGAGCGAACCTCCTGGAGGCAGTCTCCCCTGTGGCATGCTTGAAGGCATTAAGGGTTGCTCTGGAAAAGGGAAACGGGGAGCGTGGAGGCTGGAGGGAGGAGAGGATCATCAGAGCTGCAGATGCAGAGCACTGGGATCGCCACCTCATCTGCATCTCTCAGAGGTTCATTCCTCCCCCAGTAGCTCTCCCAGTCCGCTGCTGGGTAAGCTCTTTCACCCAGAGTCCAGTCCGCTGCTGATGTTAGGCCCCTGAGGGAGGGAGATGGGGGGTTTCTCTCTGTGGATGGAGAAGCTTTCTCAGTGGGAGAGCAGAAAAGAGCTTCTTCAAAATCTCTGAGGCTGGAGGATCGGAGGGCACGATCCACATCCAGGATTCCTCGGAGCGAACTGACATATCTATTGAGAGCATGGAAGAAAAGCAAAGATTTTAGCAAGTTCACCAAAACTAAAATCTGGAGTTTGTGCAGAGTTTGGGTGGCGTTTTGGAAAAACATTTAGTTTTAGGAGTATTTCTGCTATGCTGTGCTTTCTGCTGTTACTGAGTAACTTTTCTGTGATGTATTGCTGCTCTTACTTCAGTCAAATTTCTGGATATTGTTGTAAGTTCACTGAATGAAGAACAATCTTGTTTTAACCATAAACAGACACACACCTGCAAGTTTTTTTTAAAAAAAGTTTTATATTGAAAGGAACGGATTTGTAACAATGCTCCTTTTGTCTGATTTTGCAGCAAATTATTTTAATATAGATTTTTAAAATTGAATTTTAAATATCTAAATATTAAATGTCTGATGTTTTGATCAGTTACTCAGTCCTTGAGTAGACCTTTTACCAAACACTTGTTTACTCTTACTTGAGTATAATTTTTGGCTACACTAGCCGCCTCTGGATTTGTGTAAAGTATAAAATTCTCACCTGCTCAGCTGCATTTTTCTGTGAAATAGCACCCCCAAGCGGTAAATAGGCGGCATGGCGCTTTCAAACCACAGTTGCCCCATCAACACAGGTGAGATGGCTGCAGCTGCTGTTAGGCAGGTGCTTGAACCTCGCTCGCCCAAATAGGACAGCAGGACGGCGGAGCCCGATCCTTCACTCACCGCAACCAACGCAGAGGACGGGTGCCGACTGCGGACATACACAACCGCCTGAAAACACACGGCATTGCTACCGTAAGCTGTAAAAAATATAATAGAAAAATATGTATGAACTCATGATAAAATATATGAAAGTGGACTCTGCATATTTAAAAACTCAACCACAAAGGTCATTTTTGTAATAAAACGAAAACAAAAAAGTTAAACTTGAACAAGCACCCATAAAAAAGCTTTTGACTCCATCCAATTAAAGAACTATTTCAACGATTTATGGCACGCTTAACCTCTAATTTACTCATAATTATACCACACTGAACATTGATTCATTAGAATGCAGACTGATTAAATCTTTACGGTCTTCTCTAACTTATCCTGTTACAGTTTGGCTGCAGATAAACAGTTTATTTTCATTGTGAGCATCGTTGTCTCCAACATACCTGATTCAGATAATTGACTCATTATCAGGCCTCTGCAGAACTTGCTGGCATGTAGAGGAGTTATTTAATTTGTGTTGGAACAAGTTGTTTTCATCTAACTGTTTTCAAAGACTGCAGTTGGAAACAGTTAAACTGGATGATGACTTTGTAACAGAGAAGATAGGAGTGTGTCTGATAATGTAGCAGATGAAGAAATAGATTTCTCAAATATTTTGCCCTCCCCATGCATTATTTAAAAAATTTAAAATAAGAGTGAAATATGATTCAGATGTAAGCAGAAAGTGCAAGTAGACTGAATTGATGTAGGTTGAATCCTCTTTTAAAGCAGTTTCCCAAACTTTTCCATGCCACCCAAAGAGGATTAACCTCTGACCCCTTTTTTAAACCCACAGATACAGAATATGTAAGAAACATAAACTCTTATAATGTTTTTATTCACTATTTAATAATTATTTCATTCAATTGGCACAAATGTTGGCCTTCAGTTATGTGGTGAAAGATTTTATTACCAGATAATACAATTTTTCATTACAATTCCCTCTTTCGATAATAAATTATGTGATATTTTATATTAATCACACCAAATATTATTTTATTACCACAGTTCTTATGATGTTGGGGGGTTTTTTGTTTTGTTTTTTTGCAGATGTGTCCTTCATAGCTGGGTTGCTTTGGTCTTGTCAGGAACTTTTCCACTTCCTGTTTGCAATGCTAGTTTTGAGGAGCAAAGTAGCTTTATGAATTTAACAGGCAGCCAATCAGAAAATAAATTAATTTAATTCATATTTTATTTTAAAATTATTGAAAAACAAACAAAATAATGATAAAAAAAATTCTCTCATCTTCCCTTTAACTGGCTCAAGCCCCCAGTACAGCGCCCCCTGGCTGCCCCACTTTGAAAAACCAGCGTTTTAAAGCGTACCTGCTCCAGATCCGCCGGGTCTCCAAACTCACAGATTCTTGGTGTGGTGAGGGGCGACCCGGCTGTGCCCCGATGGTGAAACACGACCACAGAGAAGCCCTGCTGCGCGGCCTGCTGGCAGAGCCGCTGCAGGTGGGGGGTCGTCCCTCCCCAGGACTGAGGGATGATGAGGAGGACAGGGGGTGTCGAGGTGAAACACCCGATGGCCTTCCTCCCTGACTGCTGCTCCTTCTTCACCTCCCTCCTCCTCTTAGCCGTCGCCCAGTCCAGAGCCACGACCCCCCCGTCCTTCAGCAGGAGGTGCTCTCTGGTGAACTGGATGCCGTCTGGATGTTCTCCACACATTTGGCTGGAGACCGTCTGCAGGTGGGGGTCTCCCCAGGGCCAGTTGGCCAGTTTTGCCTTTGTGAGCGAGCCGCAGTGCTGCAGCAGATACCTGGCCAGTGCAGAGGGCTTACAGATGAGCCTGGGTCCAAATGAGGTCTGACCTGATAACGTCTCTGGTGGCTTCAGCTCCTCGTCGCTGTGCAGCAGCGGCAGCTCCAGGATCGCACAGATTGTGACCCACAGCTTCCAGCCTGCAGTCCTGAAAGCCACATTTACCCAACTGCATAACCCCGGCCAGCGGAGACCCAAACTCAGCAGGAAAAACAAGGAGCAAGGGAGCAAACATAATAAACAATCCAACACGTATGACTCCATAGGGGAATAAAAACAAGAGTTGTTACTGGGATGTTTTCCTCATCATCCAGGCTCACAGATGACTGATGCTTAGCTGTCTGTGTTTCTTCAACTTTTGAAAAGGAAACTAAAGAGAAGTAAAGCAATAAAAAATGTTCCCAATGACTGAAAAATAGAGAACTAGAGGAAATGCTCCTCCTCCTCTGCTCCCCTTTCACCTCTCTTCATAAATCATTTACTACAAGGTCAGTCAGGAAAGGCAAATAGACAACATCAACGGGTCTCATCAATGTCATGGAATCATATTTATTTGCATTCTTTGTCCAGTTTGTTGGCAAATGTTTGATCACTTTATCAATCCCCTGTCATAATGCGATGTTTCTAGGACTCTAAGGCAAGCAACAACTACGGACACCCAAACAGTTTTAACGGATTTATTCAACAGTAGAAAGTGCAGGAGAGAGTAGCGGGGCGTCGATCTGCGACAGCAGGGGGGGAACAGGATCAACGGAGGAACTGCAAAGGGGGCGAGCGGTTAAGAGGGAAGAAATGAAGGGAATGTTGGGGTAACCTGAAGGTGACTTACAGTCTGCGGGTTGAGGTCAGCTGAGGAGGATACAGGGAGGTTCCAACTGTGGGTGTGGTGGTTTCCAGATGGGGGAGTTCCAGCAGGTAATTCAGGGCGGACAGGCAGCAGCTGAGTGTTGGGTGAGACGCACCCAGGCGCAAGGCCCAACGGAGCAGTTACAATCAGATTCCTCAGGTGAGTCTGGTTCTGAGCGAGTTCAGCGTGGATTCACTGGAGAGGAAGGAAGAGATGAAAATGAGTCAGGACAAGGAGAACACAAGGAATTCAGCACAGACAGCTAGAGAGTACCACAATAGAAGCGGAACCATCTGGCATCTGATTCAGGGAAGCCGCTCCTCTTTAAGGACCTTGCAGATTGGTGGTGATGAATAGCAGCTGGATCCCATCAACCTGCCACCCTGTGAAGGAGAAGAAAACCACTCCCCTGCAGAACCCAACAGTACCCCCCCCTCAACGGACGCCACCTGGCGGCCGACCCGAGGAAGACGCAGCGGAGCGCTCAAAAGAGGAAATGAGGGTCGGATCCAGGATAAAGGACCGTGGAACCCAGGACCGGTCCTCAGGGCCATAACCCTCCCAGTCCACCAGGTACTGCTTACCCCGTCCACGGGGACGCACATCCACAATACGTCGAACAGTGTAGACCGGGTGACCATCAACAACCCGGGGGGGTGGAGGGGGCTCAGACGGAGGGCACAAAGGACTAGAGACGTAGGGTCTGATCTGAGAAACGTGAAACACAGGGTGGACACGGAAATGGGAAGGCAACTTCAGGCGGACAGCAGAAGGGCTAAGGACGGTGTCAACAACGAACGGACCCAGAAACCTGGGGGACAGTTTGCGGGAACAGGATTTTAAAGGGAAGTTCTTTGACGACAAGCAAACGCGTTGGCCGGGCGAGAAGGTGGGGGCTGGAATTCGCTTCCTATCTGCTAGACGCTTATTCTGAGCAGATGTTCGTTGAAGGGCAGCCTTAGTCTGGTTCCAAATACGTTGACAGTTTTGCATGTAAAGTCTGACAGACGGAATGACTGCATCTGGGAAGGATGTAGGTAGTAGGGATGGTTGGAACCCTTGAGACGCCTCGAATGGAGATAACCCTGTCGCAGACGATATGTGCGTGTTATGGGCGTACTCCACCCACGGTAAGTGAACACTCCAAGACGTGGGGTTGGAGGCGCATAGGCAGCGCAGGGTGTTCTCCAGTTCCTGGTTAAGCCGTTCACATTGCCCATTAGTTTGAGGATGGAACCCCGAAGACAAACACGGACGGGCTCCGAGCACAGAACAGAAGTTCCGCCAGAGCTGGGAACAGAACTGAGGCCCCCTGTCGGAGACAATCTCCGCAGGGATGCCATGGAGGCGAAAAACGTGGCGAAAGAAGTTTTGCAGTCTCGGCGGCCGAGGGGAGTTTAGTGAGGGCGACCAAATGACAAGCCTTGGAAAAACGGTCTATAATAGTGAGGATGACATTTTTCCGTTTGGATGTGGGGAGACCAGTAACAAAATCTAGGGAGATGTGGGACCAGGGACGACTAGGAATGGACAGTGGTTGTAACAGACCAGAAGGTGGGCGGTGTGAGGTCTTGTTCCTAGCACAGGTGGAACAGGCAGAGACATATTCAATGACATCTTTATTGACTGAGGGCCACCAAAAGTAACGACGCAGGAAGCCGACTGTACGGCTTACCCCAGGATGAAGAAGCCGGATGAGTGTGCCCAATGGATGGCTCGACCCCGGACAGAGGCGGGGACATACTGCCGGTTGGGAGGACCACCTCCTGGGTCTGGTTCAGTGGTTAGAGCCTCTTGGATGGCTCTCTCCACATCCCAGGTAAGGGACCCGATGGTGCAGGAGGCTGGGAGTATGGATCCGGGAGACTCGGAAGGGTCATCTGGAGAGTGGAGTCTGGAGAGAGCATCTGGCTTGGTGTTCTTGGAACCCGGGCGATAGGTGATGTTGAGGTTGAAACGGGAGAAAAAGAGAGACCAACGGAACTGGCGTGGATTCAGGCGTTTGGCGGACTGAAGGTAAGCCAGATTTTTATGGTCTGTCCAGACAATGACTGGGAGCTCAGTACCCTCAAGCCAGTGACTCCACTCCTCAAGGGCCAGTTTGATGGCCAGGAGCTCCCGGTCACCAATGTCATACCTGCTTTCGGTGGGGGAAAACTTCTTAGAGAAGAAGGCACACGGGTGGAGCTTGCCATCTTTGGGAGAGCGCTGTGACAGGATGGCCCCCACACCTGTTTCAGATGCATCCACCTCCACTGTAAATTGAGCAGAAGGGTCAGGATGAATGAGAATGGGAGCATCCACAAATCTTCTCTTTAGCTCAACGAAAGCAAGTCCGGCCTCTGGGGTCCAGCTGAATGGGTGTTTGGTGGAGGTCAGACTGGTCAGAGGGGTTGCGATGACACTGAAGTTTCGGATGAACCGCCGGTAAAAATTAGCGAACCCCAGAAAGCGCTGGAATTGCTTTCTGGAGTTCGGAACCGGCCATTCCTCAACAGCCTTGATCTTAGCCGGGTCCGTCTTCACCTGCCCGCCCTCAAACACAAAGCCAAGAAAGGTAATGGATGTTACATGAAACTGACACTTCTCAGCCTTGACAAAGAGCCGGTTTTCTAGCAACCTTTGGAGGACCAATCTGACATGCCGGCGGTGTTCATCCATGCTGTTGGAGAAGATAAGAATGTCGTCAAGATAGACAAAAACAAACACATTGAGATAGTCCCGAAGGACATCATTAACCAGATTCTGAAAGGTGGCGGGGGCATTGCAGAGGCCAAAGGGCATAACCAGATACTCAAAATGACCAAAGTGGGTTTTGAATGCCGTTTTCCATTCATCACCCTCTCTAATGCGAATGAGATGATACGCATTGCGCAGGTCGAGCTTGGAGAAGATGGAGGCTTCAAAAACTGAGGACAATAAAGAAAGAGAATATTTGTTTTTTACGGTGATTTGATTAAGACCTCTATAATCAATACACGGCCGGAGAGAGTTATCCTTCTTAGATACGAAGAAGAATCCCGCGCCCAGGGGGGAAGACGAATGACGAATGAGACCAGCCTTAAGTGAGTCATTAATGTACTGCTCCAGTGTTTCCCTTTCTTGCTTCGAGATGTTAAATAACCGGCTGGAAGGAAGTGGGGCTCCTGGAAGGAGGTCGATACAGCAGTCATAGGGACGATGTGGAGGGAGAGATTGGGCGAGATCTTTACTGAAAACCCGATGGAGATCATGGTATTCAGTGGGAATATTTGTGAGATCAGGTTCACCAATCGGCTGGGATTGCTCAGAGGGCAGGGCCGGTTTAGCAGATTGCAGGCATTGGTTTAGACAGTAAGGACTCCATGAGTCGATGCGAGCATCAGCCCAGTTAATGTGGGGGTTGTGCTTGCGGAGCCAGGGGAACCCAAGAACCAGAGGGGCATCCTTAGTAGGAAACACAAAGCATTGAATGAGCTCCTGGTGGTTGCCCGAGACGTGGAGGGAAACTGGGTAGGTTTGATGGGTAATGTTGGCCATGGGACTGCCATCTAAGGCAGCCACCCGCAGGGGAGAAGGTAAGGCCTGGACCTGGATCTGATATTTCTCAACTAAAACAGGGTGTATGAGATTCTGCTCTGAACCGGAGTCTACCAAGGCTTGGAAGGGATAGGAATGCTGCTGAATGGTGAGAATAGCAGGAAGATTTAGCCGGAGGTAATTATTCTCTTTAGATTCGCCCGCCAGAACCCCCATACTTACTGGCGGGCCAGGGTGTTTGGGCGAATAGGACATGCTGAGATGAAATGTTGAGGAGAGCCACAGTAAAGACAACAGACAGAGGCTAAACGGCGCTGCCGTTCCTCTGGGGTTAGCCGGGCTCGGCCTAACTGCATAGGTTCGGGTACATTCTGGATAGAAGGACTGGATGTGTCTGGGCTGGGAGAACCCCTTCTAATGGAGAACTGAGATGACTGGGAATTTGAGGATCGGGATCTAGTTCTAAGTCGATTATCAATCTTGATGGCCAGGTTAATTAATTCGTCCAGGGAGTCAGGTTCGTCTCGGCAAACCAGCTCATCTTTTAATTTTTCATTCAGAGCATGTTGGAAGGCTCCTTTAAGAGCTGGTTCATTCCAACCTGCCGCTGTACCCAGAGTGCGAAACTCAACGGCAAAATCGGCCACAGACTTATTTCCCTGCCTTAAATCCCAAATTCTTTTAGAGGCAACTTCTTCCCCAAGTTTGGGACAAAAAGTCTGTTTGAAGAGTTCTATGAAATCATCAAAGAGTAAAGAGCTGATGTTCTCTTCGTCCACTATGGTCTCCGCCCATCTAAGTGCTCGATCCTTTAACAGTCCTACAATAAAAGAAATCTTGCTGGCGTCATCCGGAAATGAGCGGGGAGAGCGGCGAAAGGCTAGAGAACATTGCAGTAGAAAACCCTTGCTTTTCCCCAGCTCACCTGAGTATTGTTCGGGAACTGGCATGATGACGTCACGAGGCTGCGGAGGAGCGGAGGAAGCCGAAGTAGGAGCAGGCGCAGGGGCTGGAACAGGAGCCGGAGCTGGGTTAGCGGGGGGAATCCTGTCCTGCAAAATCTGAATCTGATTTGTCATTTGGTGTAAGTGCTGGAGTATGGAGTTCTGCTGATGCAGCACGCCATTAATTGCGGCGTCGTGTCGGCCCAGGAGGACGCCCTGTTCAGACAGAGCGGTCCGTAGTTGTGCTGCAGAGTCCGATTGGCCAGATGGTTCTGTCATAATGCGATGTTTCTAGGACTCTAAGGCAAGCAACAACTACGGACACCCAAACAGTTTTAACGGATTTATTCAACAGTAGAAAGTGCAGGAGAAAGTGGCGGGGCGTCGATCTGTGACAGCAGGGGGAAACCGGATCAATGGAGGAACTGCAAAGGGGGCGAGCGGTTAAGAGGGAAGAAATGAAGGGAATGTTGGGGTAACCTGAAGGTGACTTACAGTCTGCGGGTTGAGGTCAGCTGAGGAGGATACAGGGGGGTTCCAACTGTGGGTGTGGTGGTTTCCAGATGGGGGAGTTCCAGCAGGTAATTCAGGGCGGACAGGCAGCAGCTGAGTGTTGGGTGAGACGCACCCAGGCGCAAGGCCCAACGGAGCAGTTACAATCAGATTCCTCAGGTGAGTCTGGTTCTGAGCGAGTTCAGCGTGGATTCACTGGAGAGGAAGGAAGAGATGAAAATGAGTCAGGACTAGGAGAACACAAGGAATTCAGCACAGACAGCTAGAGAGTACCACAATAGAAGCGGAACCATCTGGCATCTGATTCAGGGAAGCCGCTCCTCTTTAAGGACCTTGCAGATTGGTGGTGATGAATAGCAGCTGGATCCCATCAACCTGCCACCCTGTGAAGGAGAAGAAAACCACTCCCCTGCAGAACCCAACATCCCCCTTAGATGTTACTCACTTTTGTGGCTTGGAACAGCAAAAATGAGCAAAAATAAGTCTTATGAAACATATTTTTACAAAATTCTGTCAATTTCCTTAAAAAATAAAGGTGGAATCACAGCTCTGACTCTTTGTGTCAGTATGCCTGGTACATAGCAGCTTTTCTCTGTGCATCCTTAAAAAGCTGCTGAAGCTGAGTCAAGTTGCTGAATAAAATGAAAGTATTTAGTTCTAGAATAAAGTAGAAAAAAATCTTTGGCCAATAGGAAGAGCGTCTTCCTTTGGTGAAGGTTTGTAGCTTGGAAATCTAGAAATATAGTCATAAAGAAATGTTCTGCATAACCAAAAAGAAATAATTATAACCAGATTTTCTAACTACATAAGGCAGATTCCTGACCCCCTTTCCAAAAGAAAACATGTTGGGTTATTTTCTCTTTCCTTCAGCTTCTCTAAAATGTTTTTAAAAGTAGCACTTTATTTGATGGGGTGTGCATAAGGCTGACATGACACTGTCATAAACATGACATAACACCTGTTGTGAACGTGAAGGAGTCTTTATGAATGTCTATGACTATTGTCATAAAATGTTATTTGGCAAATCACACATTTAATGCAAAGTTGCTCTAAATGTTTCTTTGAAAGTCCATTAAAAGTCCCAACTTTGCATTAAATTGTCATTATTTACAAAATCATGCAAGGTTGGCACTTTTAATGTAATTTAAATGCAACTTTGGATTAGATGTGTCATTATTTACCAAATGACACTTCATGAGAACAGTCACTGACATTCATAAAGACTCCTTCATGTTCACAACAGGCGTTCTGTCATGTTTGTGTTGTTTTACAGCACAGAAATGTGGATCTGCAAGATCACGAGATCCACAATCTCTCATTTAACAATAGCACACCTCATTGGTAGGTATTTGCTAAACAATACTTTCCCAGTATTGTTTTGATAGTTCTTGAATGTCAGGAAAGGTTTGGATAACATTTCTTTCTTATCAAGTACTGTCAATCTACAAAAAAGGTATTAACAAGGTTTAGTCATCTTGCAGCTCCTTAATCCCCCAGCCATTATATGATGAGAAATACAGATAACTGTACAGACACCAGCGAACATCTGTTCAAGGAGAAACAAAACACACCAACACATGCAAGATTTGACAGAAGAAGAATGATTTCATACACCTTTTCCTTCAAAAGCAACCACCCTACTGTCTTTATTGATGTTAGCAGGTCATATGGTGGCACACTGATGGAAGGTTTTTGTGATTAACTTTAACTTTACCATTAAATGCATTTGATGTTGTGAAATTGATAACAGGATCTATATTAATGTAATTGTGACCATAAAAACTGAAGACATTTGTTAATTAATTTCTGATTAAACGATGAAAAACACCCCAGTCTCGTATGATGTTTGATTATTCAATAAATAAAAACAAACTTAGTTTAAGATTTAGTTTCAGTTCTTTTGTTGTGCTTTGAACAAGATTTTTTGACTGGTTTGACTGGAAGGCTCCACCTTCCTCAAACAATCGGGTGACGCCTTATCTTTAAAAAACAAAGAAATGAAAAGTATTCAGCACCAAACGAACATTACCTCCAGGAGAGCTCAGGAAATCAGGTACAGAAAATATTTACATGTAATTTTTAATCAATTTTGAACAGTTTTTTAATCACATTTATATTTATATTTGAAAGAATTTCTAAATGTGAATCATAAATACAGTGATTAACTTATTGCATATGTTTTGAATTTAATTACAAATATGTGAGTAGAGTAGTTGTTTAAAAATCTTTCGGCAGTTTTTTGTTGTGTCATTATTAGTTTTGGGGATGTTTTTGGGAAAAGTATAGTCATTGATAATGAAAACTAATTACTGTGTTCAAATGAGATGCTTATAGGATAAGTACTTTTAATATTACTTTGTTATTTAATTTTACTTTTAGAAAATTGATTCACCCAAAGCATAATTTTAAAATGGGATTACATTTTGTAACTGTATCTGATCCAGCACAGTTTGTTAAATGCTGTTATACTTTTGGCTTGTATTTCTGAAATGAATGCTTCTAAAATTTAAGGAATTTCTTAAAACTAATTGTATGTCTTCCCAGGTTTTCTTGCAGGTTTTGAAGGTTTTTGGAGTTCTGCAAAAGCTTTGGAAGAGTTTTTGTCCGTGAGATCAGGGATGACCAAGTTGGCTGTGTTGTGTTTCCTGCTTCTGCAGACTGGAGTTGAAGGGTTTAAAATATTAAATTTTGGTTTTAATCTTTTTAACGGAGGCTCATTAACTCATGAAGTGATCACAGAGAGAGCGATCCTAAATGTCACTCTACAGGTGTGTCGTGCTTTGGCTTTGTCTGAGGGAAAGACCTTCTCTTTTCCTGTAAGTTTTTAAATTAAACCATTAAATTTTACTCTTTTATCAATTAAAATTACTTTGTTGAAGCAAAAGAAACACCTGCATTTGTGTGTATGTATGCAGCCACAACCTTTCTCTGCTGGGGCTGTAGCAGCTGCATGTGACGCATCAAAATCAACCAAAAGTTTCATCGACACCATTGAAAGGATCCAGAAAAGTAACCACCAAGTAGACAAGGATTATATGCTGAGTCCAAGTCATCACTGCGATGATGAAAGAATAGCAGAAGGACAGTTTCTCATTAGACGTGGTTTAACAGCTGTGAAGGCTTCCAATAGGAAACAAAACTTTGTTTTAGCAACATCAACTCTGGGAGAGATACTTCATACCTTACAGGTATATCTGCTACAGCTTTGAGATTGCATTTCATTTTCTTTCTGCCTAAAACTATCACTCATGAGAAGTTATAATTTTTATTATTACTTGGTTGGGGCTTCACTGAATCTGCAGACAGGGGTTACCAAAGGTCAATGTTGATATCTTTACTCTGCTGCCCAATTGTGGCAGGAAAACTCACAGAAAAGCTTGACACTTCCTTTGAGTCAATTAAGCAGTAGTTTTGTTTTGAAGGATTTCTACAGTCACACTAACTGGGTGGAAATAGGCCACACTTTCCCAAACTCCAATCTGATCAAAGGAAATGCCGAAGTTGTAAAAATAGCAGGTAAAGAAGGTGTTGCTTTGCTTTGTGTGGATTTATGTGTTTATATTCAAATATACTAAATCTAATGTGAATCTGCAGCCATAACAAGAGCAACTTGCCGCAACTGTGATGGAAAGGACTGCAGCAACAATATTTTGGAGGACATCTTAAAGGAACAAACCCTTACTTCGGGATATTTTTCACTTAATCCATTCTCTACAAAACCAAAAGGTAAACATCTTTATTTGGTTGTAAAATAGTATATCAATGTAGTTATATTTCACTCTGCTGCCCACATGTGGCAAGAAAGGCCATAAAAAAGTTGTATGTGTATGAAAAAAGTGTGTCAACAACTAAATATTCTTTGTGATTTGTATGACGATGCGCAGGAAAATGCAGCCATGGAGGGTTATTTGATGGAACAAAAGGAATTGAACCAACAGGTGGAATCAACAAAGATTCATTTGACTCTGAACATGGATATCTTCACAACAAAGCAGCAAATATGGCCATAGCAGCAACCAGTGAGCTGCTAGAGGACGTACGCAGTGCTGCTGGAGACAGAGGATTCCTACAGTGGGAAGCTGTTTATGTTCTCTTTACTTGAATTTCTTTACAGAATAATAGAAAACAAATGAACAGCTTTGCCTCTGCATTTTGTTTGTTGCACCTCAGGATGATGGGACTGTTCAAAGGGAGAGCCCTTTGTTTTTGCGTGGACACGACAGGAAGCATGGGGAATGACATTGAAGCAGTGAGGATTGTAACATCAATGATTATTGACAGTAAAGTGGGAACAGAAGATGAACCCTCAATTTACATTCTCGTTCCCTTCAATGATCCAGGTAGAATCCCAATGTTCAGGGCTGAACTGTATTTTCTTCCTGATAGTTTCACCTTCAGTATTCTGAATTTAATCTGTGGTGAAACAATCATGACAGAAATTTTTCCTATTGTTTTCACATGCTTTATAGTCATTGTATCACCAACTGAATAAAGAAAAAAGGGAAAAACAACATAACTCCAACTTTCTGGACTAAAGTGGTGTAGAATATACATATCATTGACTTCTATTTAAATTACAGAATTTGGGCCTCTGCTTCAGACAACAGACCCAGATGTTTTCAAGAGTTACATCAACTCACTAACACCAAATGGAGGTGGAGATGCTCCAGAAATGAGTCTTTCTGGACTTCAGGTGATCCAATTTATATCACAGAGCTGATTTTGTATGAGAAGCAAAAAACAACAACAAAAAAAAACAAAACAAAAAACATTTGCTCTGCACTTTCTGCATACAGCTGGCTTTAACTGGTGCACCTCCTAATTCGGACATCTTCGTTTTCACGGATGCAGCAGCAAAAGATGACTACCTGAAAAACACAGTGCTGGCACTCATAGAGCAGACCAGGTCTAGGGTGAGTACGTCTCCGGTCATGCACTAAAGTCCTCGTTTTCAGTAATTAATGGAGGGTCGCACTTTAAACTAACGTACCGTCAAATAAACGGTTGTTAACATGATCACTAGGGGGTGCTCGTGGACCACCGGTGTTTCCATGACCACAGTTTGAGAAAGACTGGTGAAGAGCTTTCTAAATGTATTATGTTTTTTTCTGTTTCTAAAACATTTAGCTGCATGATTTAGAATTTATCAGTTTATTTATTTGTGTGGATATTACATACAAGTGGATATTTATGTTTGATAGTTTCTCAAGCTAATGTATTAACCCTTTGCACGTGACGTCATTATCTTCTAAACTCCGCCCCCTCCGCCATCACGGACGTCATAACAACCAATGCGCTCCTGTTAACCTTGTCAAAAAACGCACATCTGGTAGCCTAATATCTCTTTTTAAAAATTGATTTCGCAGTAAAAAAAAAAAATTGTTACAAGGTACTGCGCTGTCGGCTGCACAAACGGACAAAGGTGAAAACCAAACTTGTCATTTTATTTTATAACTTAGCGAGGAAAGATGATGTGGCGATGGATAGTAGCCGTCAATCATAATGACTGTCAGGCTTCGGTGTAAAAGCGGATTTGCTGCGAAAACATTTTTACAAGGTAAGATTAACGTTCACAAGCTTTATAAGAAAGATATCAAATATCGCATTATGGTGAAGGTACACGTCTGATCTTTGGTAACCATGGAAACAGTGCTCCGCCCTCATGTAGCCTAGCATGTATGGAAAAAACTGGTTAGCGTGTCGTCTTCTGTACGTTTTAAGGCTGCTCCGGTTGTAAGGGGAAACGCTGCTTATGACATAGTGACATAAAACATGTGGTGTGAATTTAGGAAAAGTCAGTAATTTGATCAACACGTCAGGAGAGAATAAGTACGGGTCGGGTTCTAAGCTAGCTACTTCTTCAAGCTTCTGTAAATACGGCCAACTAGCCCCAACCAGGTGTGTTACGTTCAAAGACAAATTAGCTTGATTCGAACAACAAGAAGCCACAAATAAACTAACAAAAAAAACTTTGAAAAACAATTTCAGTCGCTCAGTTCAATACTCCCGATCCTCATTTCCAACGTCCATCATGGCGCCTCGAATGATTAAGTGACGTAGTTGCAAACGGCCAGTGTCTGTACATGAGCTGCATGGCCCCAGGCAGCTTGATGCTTCAAAAAAAACAAAAACATGAAGAATCATCTCTAATGTTTAGGTTGCACGCAGATTCAGTAAATGAGGTTTTTGCCCACCTCATTGTGTTTCAGGTGAACTTCATGATAACTGCTGTACTTGGCCTTCGCCGTCGAAGACAAGCAGACAACAACCAACAACAACAACAAAGTGTTCGGATGTCGAGAGCAGGTGGTCAGCTGTACAGAGACCTGGCTCAGGCTTCAGGAGGTCAGGCTGTTGAAGTCACAAAAAGTCAGCTGCTCGAGGCCATCAACATCCTAACTGAATCCACCAGCTCCTCTCTGGTACAGAATAGCTTTATTTATTTATTTTTGTTTTAATGTTTGAAGCGTTCAGATTTTACATTTAAAAGTGTTATTGTTGCAGGTGAACCTTCTGCAAGCATCCAGGAATCCTGGAAAATCAGAAAATTTCACTTTTGTAGTTGATGACACAGTAAAAAACTTGACCATTTATGTCACAGGAACTTCTGTAGATTTTAGTCTCATTAGTCCTTCAGGTAAATAAATTACTCTGTAATGGGGTTGAGGTGAATTAGTTTGATTTCAAATATTTTGCTGTTGTTGTTACAAATCAGTGTGTATAAATTCTGAGCTTTTCTTTTCAGGGGTGATTCAAAATATTGCCAACACAACTGGATCTTCAATCATTTCATCCCAGTCAGTCGGAAACCTTCAGACTGTGCAGCTGCAAACAGAAGGAGGATTGTGGAAATTACAAATTTTGTCAACCAATCCCTACAGTGTGAAAGTTGTAGGTAAGACATCTGTAAATATAAGGCTGACATTTTCAGAAGTCCTAATTTTGAACATCTGGTTAATCTATATTTCTATTTGTTCATCAGAAAACCAGAAACCTAAATCACTATATTAGATTGAAAAATTGTGCATGCCTGTTTTGTCACTTTTTTTAACCACAATTCATTATTTGTAACATTTTTGCACAGATATTGTGATGCATATCCTGCATATTTAAATAAAAAAAGAAATATATGTTATGACTCCATCAAGCTGAAGGGCAGTAAAACAACAACCAGAATGAATTCAATATATATTGTTACATAAATAAAAGGGTTTCCCGTTAACTTTATCCATTTGTTGTCAGTCCAATAATGTTCAACCCAAATTTAAACAAACACTCATAAACCACTCCAATATTCACTGCAAATTTAAGCTGCACTCGATTCACTGCGAAATGATCACATGCAATCCAAACTCAAGATCACACCAAACAGGATCGGGTCTCAGATATTTAAGATTAACAGCGACATGAAATGTGAGTATTCAGGAAGTGACCCAAAGACAAAAACAAAATAAATGGAAGGTTGTTAGCCCACCCTCACAAACACTAAGGGGAGACAAACAATCCAAACTGGGCAGACTAACAAAAAAGAAAATCAAACTCTAAGAGGACAGCAGGAAGCGGTGATAAAACTGTAAAAACAAAAGTACAAAAATTGCTAAATGCTTATTAAATCACTTTAATCAAGTCAATCTAAAACACATTAAAACACTTCATACCTGCATCACATAAACTAGCACTCTAAAGTCAAACTTGATGTAGTAGATCTGGTGCAGCCGTACCAAGTAAAAACAATATAAAAAACAAAAACATACAATTCAATCTGATTAAAAGAGACAAATGTATGAGCCCACCTGCGGCATCGAACAACCACACACCCAGGTAACCCTACCACCGGAACGTCATTAATAATGCGGCCCTGTTTAAAAACACCACATCAGAACAAACTTATTTAAGAGGATCAGTTTAAAACTAGTGATGTTTCTGGCAACACCGATGCGTTGGTGCATGTGTCAAGCCCACAGACCAAAACCCCGTGTCAGAGCGCGTATTGCTTTCATCAAGTCACATGACCGATACAGGAACTGTTTCCAACTGTGTTTATAAGGAAGCGAATCTGTCAACGGGATGCATTTGCCAAAAGATTTTTTGATATTTTACGTTACAGTGTCAACTATGGAGCATCTTCAAGGCAAACAAAAGATTTTGTAGTTTGGGATCCTTTTGATCTTACGTCAAAAAATAAGACATTGGTTATCACTTCGTTGTTGTTTCATCTGGTTCTTTTCAGTTTCTACTTGATCTATCTGAATCCAAATTCAGCTGAAATTGACTCTTAGTTTACTTTTATATTTTGTTCTGCAGGTCAGGTGTTGCATATATTTGACAGAACTGTCTTATTTAAATAAATCCACCTCCTCAATGCTGAGGCATTATAGGGCATCAGAATGAAGTCCCAGATACACCCAGGATAAACTCAGGTTTACAGCCATTCTACAAATTACTCAGTTGCTTTTTATAAATCATTTCATACAAATGTATTGTTTACTTAATTTTTTTCTACAGCAGAAGAAATTTTGTCAAAAAAGCATAACAAACTAAATTTCAAAATGTTGGGAAAACATATTTTTTTACTGAAAATTTGTGAAAAAAACTCCCCCAGTCCACAAGCATCCTCATTCCAAACACGTTCACTTACATTTTCACTTTATGGTACATGTTCACATTATTTATTGACTGTACCTAAGAATATCAAATATATTTTGAATTTAACTGAAGATATGACATAATACAATAAAATGCAGTGACTTAAATCTTATTGTATTATCAAATCAGTCCAACTATGTTGTGTGTAGGGATTTTTAATGACCAGCAGGTGTCAGTATTCAGTGACACAGTACCAATACAGTTTTGCTATGGGTTGAAACGATACATGACGCCTCATTTACCCATCACTATTTAAAACAGTTTTCCTCCAAACCTACCGCAGCCAGCAAACAGCGTGGGCCCAACACACACCTGGTCTCACACACAGGAAATAAACACTTGGCCACCACCCTTCCAGCTTCCCTTTTACAGAAGCTCAGGCTGTGGAGGGAGCGACACCTGGTGGTGCCACCTGTTACATATATAACACAGAAAAACAACTACAATGGCAACACTCAACATATGATTCAGTTTTCAATATTCTTTGCAAGAAATTTGTAATCTACATTTTGGCAAAAATAATTATCATTAATTATCATTATAATCGTGATACAGTCCTTTATCTGCCTAGCAACAAATCCCGTTTAATGCTCATAGGATTATATTATTTTTAAAAAACTGCAAATAAGATCACTCACTGAGTCCTTGGTTTATTATTTTAGAAAATAATAAATATAATTTAGATGTTAATTATTATAAGGTTCCTGAGGGTTCCCCTCTGTTTTTTATTTGGTTTTCTTTCATTGTATTTTCCTTTTTTGCAGGTGAGAGTCCCATTGACTTTCTTTTCAAATTTATTAAGGAGTCAAACAGCCCATTTGGAGGGTTTGATGTGATTGACAATCGCCCCACAGCTGGTAAAAAAAAGCACAATTTTGTGACACGCAAAAATTATTCACTTTTAAGGGTAACTGAGCACTTTTTTCCTATTTTTGAAGGAGGAAATACCAGTCTGCTGGTGACACTGATTGGAAGCGATGTTGCCACAGTGTCAGAGGTCACGCTGGTTGAATCGTCGGGTTCTGGTCAGGTTAACGGGACCGTAGAGGCCCAGGGTGGAGGAGCATTTATCATCCACTTCGACAGGATCCCATCGGTTGAGTTTGTTGTGCTTGTGAAGGGCCAGAACAGCGACGGCGTTTCCAGAGCTTCTTCAGGGATCTTCCAGAGACAGTCGGCCACCAGCCTGAGAGCCTCTGTTCTCACTGTCACTGTTGTAAGCAAATTTAAGCATAATCAAAATATTTCTCATTAATTCATTGCACTGTTATTGTTGTAAGCAAATAAAGCAATCCAGAATCCTTCCAACTTTTTATAAATTAGTTTCACTGTACTTATTTCTTTTACATTTTGGTTTCCACTGTTGTTTCAGAATGACTTAGACACGGTGTTGGAGCCAGGAACACCTCGATCTGTTTCTTTCTCTGTGATGACAACCGGTGAAGGAGGAAGCTTCACCATTCAAGCCTCCAATGACCAAGGCTTTACTGCATCTTTTCCATCCAGTTTACTGCTGGATCCTGGAGTTAGTGCTAATAGCACAGTAATCATCACAGCTCCTGCTGGTACTCCATCTGGTACTGGTGTCACCTTGACCATTGAGGCCGCGGCTCCTGGAGGTGCAGACAGCAACTATGATGTCCTGCGTCTAACCGTCCTTTCAAAAGTAACGTCTCATTTTGTTTTGTATGCATCCTGACACATCATTGAGGGTAAGTAGTGATAATATTTTCCTGTCACTCTCTCACAGGTGACTGATTTCACTCCACCAGTGTGCCAGCTGCTCAGCCTGCAGTCCAACTGTTCTGACAACTGCAGCCAGTCAACATGGGAGGTCTCTGTCCAGGTCACTGACGCAGCGAATGGGACGGGTGTGGACAGCGTCAGTCTCAGAGAAGGCAGCGGCACGATGAACATCACCACAGCAGCTGATAATACAACTCTGGTGTCTTATGTGGCTTCCTGCTGCTCACCTGATGTGCAGCTGGTGGCTGTGGATCAAGTAGGCAACGTGAAAATCTGTAGTTACTCTGTTCGTGCAAATGTCACTGAAGCTGCAACAACCAGCCCTGTAACAACGAGCAATGTAACAACAGCTGTCACAGCTTCCTCTACAAGAGTTGACTTCTTCGTGTCTCTTTGCTTTGGTTTCTCAGTCCTGAGCTTCTTGCTACCGTCTCTGAAACTGTGATCCTAAACTTTACAAAACAGATTACTGGTGATGGAAATCCAGTAAATATTATGCTCATCCTTGTGGAAGGTTTTATATCTAATCCTAATCCATACATAATGAAATATTTAAACACTTTTTGAAGCTAAATTAAATGTAAGCGCTGTAGTTGCATTATAGAGTTTTAAGAGGAGTTTGCTATTTGCTTTTGTTGAAGGTTTAGCTCTATGAACAAAGTTTGGTGATAAAGGAGTATCTTTGAAGTCAATTGTTCTAATCTTTATGTATTCTTTATTAATTATTCTATAAAATCAAGTTTTAAGAAAGCATGTAATTCCTGACAATACTTAAAATATGAGAACTGAGTTTTTGCCCAAAAGTTGTTTTTGTTTCTCTACATGAGTTCAGAAAATTAATTAATTCACAATATTACACAATACAATGCAAAGATTTATATATTAAAATTAAAATAAAAAATATATAGTGTTACTCATGGAAATCTGCTCTTTTCACTCCTCAATTGAACCTTATAAAATGATATTCCTAATGTTGCTGGGCAGAACAAATGGGGGTGTCAAGTTTATCTGGGCTGCTGTTACTCTCTGGAGCCTCTTGGTGGCGCCACTGCATCTGATTTTGATTTTAAGCAAGTTTGCATGAGCGCAGTTTTCTAAAGTAATAATGTGATCAGTTATTCATTAGGGGTTGTTATCCTCTAAATTTTATATTTTTATGTTGTTTATGTCACATACTGTACTTTGTTGTATGTTTTAAGAGCCAGGACAAATGTTTTGCAATGTGTTTGGCATGCAAAATGTATTAAAGCTTCCAATGACATTTAATTATTAAAATGTAGCTATCTTTCTATTTTGAGAAGAGCAACACCACACTGCATCCAAAAAATATTCACAGCATTTCACTTTTTCCACATTTTGTAACATTACAAGAGACAATTAATCTCTTTTCTATGGTAAGAGTTAGTTAAATTTAATAATAAAAAAGCTGTTTGTTTTGTCAATGAAAGATTAAAACAGTTTTAAATCCTGGTAAAAGAAAAAAATTAATTTTCCTCAGTTCTCTGCAAAGGTATCCACACCCCTTGAACTTTACCACATTCTATGCAGAGCAGCAAAGTGTGTACTTTATTTCTTTCCTGAATATAACTGTGTTTAAAAATCACGCACACCACTGTAAAGTCTAGTCTAATGCTGCTTTAAATTACAACATGCCAGATTTATGAACAAACCCCATGACTAACCATAACAACCAGCCACCAATTCAAATAATTACACTAAAAAAATTCAAATTAATAAACAAAGAATGCTTCTAATTTCTGCATATGACATCAACTTTATTCATAAATATATCCAATAAATACTGACTAATCTTTGTAACTTCTTCTTCCATGTTGCTCAGAATATCAAAGATTTTATGTCTTTGCAGCAAAGGGTTAACATCACTAAGTGTCTTGCTTGAGGAAGTGTTGGGACAAACAGTTCAAAGTACATTTCCTGTTGCCTGAGCAAAGTGTCACAACATGAGAGAAAAATTTGACCAACTGAGTCTTTGAGAAAGAGACCATACAGGTGTTTGCTTGCAGGTGAAATGTCATAGAAGAAATCTGTGTGCTTAAAATGAGTTCAGTTCTTAAGCTACAACCAGAGTGATACCAGAACTATATTTTAAGAAAAATCGCTTAAATGGAGCCCACTTAACAGCATGAAATAGACAAAAATGATCAAGACTTAGGATCAAGACACTCCAGTGAATCACAGTGAGAGCTCCGTCCACAAATAGAGAAAACATAAAACCCTGAAAGCTTCTCAGGTCAGACAACCCAAATTACTGCACATTGTGAAACATTTAAAGGTGGTTTAACTTGAAAATGAAAGTCCACCTGCTGCCTTGAAAATGCAATTAAAGTAAATAAGAAAATTGTTTTGATTTTAGCTCAGAAATTAAAGTTCATGATGTTGATTTAGCAACAGGATACAAGTTGTCTAAACATTGTTTTTTAAGTTCATTTCACTAGAATTCTGAGTTTTAACGTAACAAAATAATTATCTCACCATATGCAAGAAAAAACTGTCCTCACACGAAGAGCACAAACGTCTTTTATTTTTAACTCAAAGTCAAGTTAAAATAAATATTTATTTTACTTTAGAATAATTTAAACTCTTGTTTCAAATTGCATGAACAAAATTTCTGATCTGATAATAAATTTTATTAAGTTCTGCTCAAAAACATTTAGCATTAACAGGACATTTTCTTGAAGCTTTGAAAACTGAGAACTAGTAGTTTCTCAGTAGTTGCTTAAATCTGCAAGCTGTTTCCTGCTGGAAACGCAGCAGCAACAGTCCAGCAACTGTTGGTCTTTGTGAGGTGACTTCATGGGCCTCACCCTATGTAGATGAGGCCCACGCTGCCTCACCTTTATGACAGGTACAAGGTGTGGCTTTGTCAAAGAAATGATTAAGCCTGATGAACGGGAACACTACTGAATGACTTCTTTGTATATTTCAAATTTACTCTCAGGGATAAACAAAAAAGTGATTAGAAAAAGTAAAATGTTTATTTACAATAAACATTTTCTGTTTTTGGAAAGTTTAGTTGGTATAACAGTCACTAAACTGTGTATAAATAAAACAAAATAGGATAAAAACAGTTTTGATCTTTCCTCTAAAACAGGTAGATGCAGATGGGACTCACTAAATTCTTTGTAATCTTCGGGTTTAAACCACAGCGGATGAGACATGCCCAATCTGGAGTCACAGTCTGTGAGTTCAAAGGTTAAATAATTTTTACAGAACAGAGTCTGCAGCTCTCTTCTCTGCCTACATGGATGTTTGTTTATCTTCATCTTGGCTCATATCTGCACATTTCCTGCTTCTTCTGTCCTTTTTTCAGAGTGTTTTTTTTTTTTTTTGCCTGATCTCAAATCCCGGGTCTTCTAGAAAACGTGACGTCATGCAGTTTGAATTCTTGATTCCCTGGGAAATTTTGGACTCTTGCAACACTTGATGTCTCAATGCCATGTGATAATTTCATCATTCTATAACATTGGTGCACATTTTATATGGCCTTTAAGATCGATGCCAAAATTAAAACTCATTTAACCACAACTTCTTTCATTTACTATTAATGTCTATTAACTCAGTTACTCAAAGTGATTATATTTTGTTTTTAAATGATTTTATGTGTGGAAATAAGAAATAATTACACATATTTTTAGTTATTTGCTGTCTGGAAACTGAAATTGCTTCCTTATTTTACAATCTCTGGTTTCTCATTTGTGGTTTTGTGACCTTTTGGCCTCTTTGCATCACACTAAATTTGCTGTGCACATCATTGCAACATCTCACTATTGTCTTCCTTTTATGCCATAACCACATCTTATTTTTGATTAGATGCATAAATAAAATTACTAAAACAATGTTTACATAAGCACAACTTAATAGATTGCACTGAAGTCTTATTTTATTGTTATTTCTAAATGTTTCTTTGTCTCATTAATTTCAAATGTTGACAAATTTAAAGTATAATTAGGGACTGGTTCCTGTTGTGGCGTTCTTTTGCTACTGATAGAAAATAGACGACATCATAAAGATGGCGCAATATATACGTGACATCAAAAGGACATCTTAAGACATTATTCAGGAAGTTAAAACTGGGACAGAAACTCCAAATGAACAACAACTCAAATCATTTTTATACAATATTTAGCTGAAAAGTTTCTTGTGAAACTTAAAATGGCTCTCATACACACAGACATTAATATGATTCTGTACAGAAGTTTAAAATGTGACATTCAATTTGAGTTTTTTATCGAAGCATTTCAACTGCTCTTTTTACAGAATGGAGAAACTATGAGGTATACAATTTCAATGGTTACTAAAAACTAGAACTAAAACTATATTCAAATCAGATCTAGTTGAAGCATTTCTACCAAGAGAAATGAGGCAACATTTCAGCAAACTATTGTGAGGAAGTTGTGGGAATGTTTGACACAAACCCTGCAGTTCAAAAAGTAATTATTCTACAGACCAGATTGATGTTGCAAACATGAACTAGTTAATCTAATCTAGTTAGATTACATTAATGAAAATAGGGAATATTGGTGTATATAAATTACTGACAGATGAAAATAATCTAACAGCAAAAGTTTAGTTTAACTTGATATCAAAAGTTTAGTTTTTCAATTGACTGAATCAAAATATAAAATTTTAACTGTAGATTTCATAGGTATTTTTAAATGATTTATTTGTGAACATTTAAGTTTGAACTTTGTGTAAATTGAAACTTAAACATATGAAAGAGATTTTTCTGGTGTTTTCTTGTGAAACTTCCACGGAAATAAATCTGAAGGTTACAATTTAACAGGCAGCTATAAAGGATTTTATTGACCTTCCGGCGTGTTTTCTGTATTTGCGTAAAAAGGTCACTCGTTGACCGTTGGTTATGTGCTGATTAAACAATGCGTCACCTTCTCTATCTGACAGACTCCACCTTTCTGAAGAAAAAACATAATAAGTTTATAGACATTAAGGCTTCAGAAACATTGCTCTCAGGACATCTGCACAACCCAGGTAAAAACTATATTTTTCCTACTTCTCTTTACACCCTTATTGATAAAAAAAATAAAATAAAATAAACAAATCACAATTTAAGAATAATGTTTGAACTTAAGCTAAAATTAAAAGTTTTAATTCATCCTGCTGTTAAATAGAAACAAGCGACAGTGAAGAGAAACCCAGACGGCGTTGTGTATTTCACCCTCAACTCGTTTTTGCTTTTGAAAAATTTTAAAATCTGCAATCCTAACAAAACCATCCTTTTTTTAAACTAATTTCAATACATTTAAGAAATTGTTAATATTCATAATGTTAAGACTATTTCATCAAAAGTTACAATTCTATGAGCTTTTGACAAAGGATAATGTCGTGATCTGTGTTTTTCTGTGTGTTTATTTAGAGTTTCCTGTGTCTCCGTGTTGTTCTTTCTCCCTTTGATTAGTTCCCAGGTGTGTCTCGTTCCCTGATTACCTCCGGTGTATTTAGTCTCACCTGTGTCTCTGTGTCTTTGTCGGGTCCTCGTCTCATTTGGAGTCTGTTCTGCCGTGTGTCGGTTTGTCCACTCGTGTTCTCTGTTTGCTACCTGTGGGAGCCTCAGCCTCCGGTCAGCAGTGCTGCCAGGGATTTGGACTTGTTTATTCATCGTTGTGCTTTGTTTCGTGGATTATTGCTCAAATAAACTTTCTTTATTCATCTACCTGGGTCTTCAAGCGTCTGCCTCACCACCACCTCTCAACACATCGTGACAAATGTTACGTGTTTTATGTCAATTTTATACTGGAATTTACTACATTTTTAGATGCAGAAAAAAGAAAGAGAGAAAGAAAGATGCAACGCAGTTCTTCCAGTCTCTTGTATGTTTTATTATTTTTATTATTCAGATTCTTGCATCTTTAAAATCACTGAAAACAAGCGGGTTTTTATGTTGATGGGTATATGAGTAAGTAAATAGAAAAAAAACGGTGCTGGACATTGTTTAAAAAGTCTGACCACAATGATAAAAGATCTGAAGAATATAATATTTCTGCTAAAAACAATCCTTGAATCTTGATCACAGTTCAGAATAAAAAAAAAAATAAAAAAAAAGAGTATAAAGCACCAAAACCAGTTCCAATATTACATATTTGATATAAATTTTGTTAGGTTTCCTTTGCAGGTTTACTTGTCACCTAATATAAAAATAATAAAAAAATTTGCTTTTGGAGAAGGTGTTTAACTTCAGACTTTCTGTTTTCAGATTTTGCTGTGATGACTGCCTTGGCTGTGCTGTGTTTGCTGCTTCTGCAGACTGGAGTTCATAGTTTTGGTATATTTAATGGAAAGTCTCTGAGCCACCAAGCCATCACAGAGAGAGCCGTCCTAAACGTCACAGTGCAGGTGTGCCGCAGCCTGGCTCTGTCTGAGGGCAGGGATTTCACTTTTCCTGTAAGTAACAAACAAATTCGCCACGTCTTTTTATCCCATTTCCAACCCAATCAGTTCTGTTTTAATAAAACACTGTTTTTATCTCCATGCAGCGTCAGCCTTTTACTGCTTCATCTGTTGCTGCCGCCTGCGGAGCATCAAAATCCTTAAAAAGTTTCATCAAAACCATTCAGCGGATTCAGAGGAAGAACTGGCAAACGGACATTAAATATGCCCTGAGCGCTCGTCGCCACTGTGACAACGAGGAGCTGGATGAAGGCAAGAAGATCGTCACCGATGGTTTATCGGCCGTCAAGGCCTCCAGTAAGCAGCAGAACTTTGTTTCAGCAACATCGAGTCTCGGAAGGATTTTCCACACTTTACAGGTATTTCTGAATGGTTTCCAACTAAAATTCACAGCAACCAATTCTGATGGTTTGAACAAAAGTTTTTATTTTAAACTTGTCCGTCTGCTGTTGTACAAATTACGCTGACTAGTAGAGGATTTTACGGAAGAGGATTAGGGTCACCGAGAGAAAAAAACAGAATTCTGACTTTAGATTAAAGTCAGAAAGTCAGAATTCTGATTTTAATCTCAGAATTCTGACATCAAAGTCAGAATTCTTTTTTTTTTTTTTTTTTCTCGGTGGCCCTAATCCTCTTCCGTAGGTTTTACTTCGAATAATTCAAAATATTCACAGGTGTTACGCTACATTTGGTTCTGCTGCCCGCTTGTGGAAGAAAGCGTCACAAAATGATCAATTTAATGTAGATACTTATCATAAAGGTTTTCACATTATTATTATTAGTAAAGCTGCAATTTTGTCTTTTGTTTCTTTGAAATTCTGCCTGCATCCCACCTAAAAATCAGGGCAACTAATTCTGCTGTCCCAGTTTTTACTGGGAATAATTTAAATATCCACAGGTTTTACGCAACATTTTGTTCTGAACATTTTAAAGTGCTTTCAATAATGGGTTCGTGTACAAATTCTGTATTTCCAAATTTAATAATCAGATTAAATTTGCAATTTTGTCTTTTGTTTGTTTGAAAATCTGCCTGCATTCAACCTAAAAATCACTGCAATTAATTCTGCTGTTTTTGGACATTTTTCCTTCTAAAATTGTCCGTGTATAAAGGCAGAAAGCAAGCAAATTACACAGACAGTCATTTAAAATATACACAGGTTTTATGCTGCATTTGGTTTTGCTGCCCACTGGTGGAAGAAAGCGTCACAAAATAAAAGTTTTAAAGTGCTTTTAATAAATGGTTTGTGAATCAATTCTGTATTTTTGAATTTAATTCAACAACAAAGATGAAAGCTGTAATTTTATCTCTTGTTTCTTTGAAAATTAAGGATTTCTACAGTCACAGCAACTGGGTGGAAATAGGCCACAAATTCCCAAATACCAATTTGATCAAAGCGAACGCCCGTGTTGGAAACATAGCAGGTAACGACATGATGATACTGGCTTCAAGGTGCCTTTAAACAAAAGGCAGAGATTTTGTTTTGCATTAATTTCTGCTCATATTTATTGGTTATTTCTGCTCCAATCTGAATCTGCAGCTAAAACCAGAGCAACCTGCCACAGCTGTAATGGAAATGACTGCAGAAACAACATTCGGAGCGACATTCTGGAAAACAACATTCTTACTTCAGGATATTTCAGTGTGAATCCCTTTTCCAAGCCCTCAGGTAAAACATATTTTCATGGGTTAATTTTGTTTAAAACTGATACTTTTTGTCTTTTCTTTACACTGTGATGGTGCTGCACTATATTTGGTCTGATCTGATTTTTTTTTTTTTACCAGATCTTAAAATTGTTTTTATCCAACTTTGAGAAAACATACAGAAAATTCTTCATTTATTAAACTTTGAAGATGAAGAAAAGTATTTGTTTGCCATAATTACTTCTTACCTTTTTTAAAAAATCTCTAATTTAACCAAATAATCATTACTATATTTGATTAATCTGATAATATTACCAGCTGCATTATTGCTCCAAAAATAACTCCACAAAATAACATTTTGTGATTTTTAGGTGAACTATGTGTGATTTTTCTTCATTACCGTAATTTCCTAATGTAAAGCACTGTGATGCTGATGGATAATTTCTGCACAATATTGTCCAAAATAAATATTATTATAAAAAAACAATCTTAGTTTTCTCATAGCAACAAGATGTAACATTGGATGAAAATTCAAATACTACATATAACATTGAAAGAGCATTCCTCAAAACTTTGAGAATGTTTTTTTATGAGCTTTTTCTGCCTGATGTCTCATTGGACTTTCTTTGGCCCCATGTTTGTACTTTTTTTTGGGTACCTGTAAATTTCGAAAACCAGTAATTATACAAGTTCAAACTGGTTAAATCATTTGTGCTCTTTCTATGGTGACAAACAGGAAAATGCAGCCATGGCGGTGTACCGGATAGTACAAGTTTAGTGGAACCAAAAGGTGGAATCAACAAAGATACGCTGGACTCCAGCCATGGACACCTTCACTCTCAAGCAGCCAATATGGCGATAGCAGCAACCAGTGAGCTGCTGGAGGACGTCCGCAGTGCAGCAGGGGACAAAGCATTCCTGGAGTAATAAATTCAGTACTTCTTGCTGAAATTAGCTAATGTAAATAGTATAATTTATAAAAGTGATTTTTGTCTATCTTTGTTTGTCCTTCCTTAGCATGATGGGGCTGTTCAAAGGGAAACCGTTGTGTTTTGTGGTGGACACAACAGGAAGCATGGGGGATGACATCGCTGCAGTGAAACAGGTCACAGCCTCGATAATAGACAGCAAGCTGGGAACATCGGATGAGCCGTCGGTTTATGTTCTGGTTCCTTTCAGTGATCCAGGTACAATCTTAACCAGTGTTTCTCAAACCGTTTCAGGCTGACGACCAATCAACTTGAAATACCCAAAAATGTACTAATAGTCTCTTAACACACATAGCTGTTTTCTTTGTTCATCCAAGCTGTTTGGTAAATGTGACTAGCCTCGATAAAGCAGTGAACACATCTATTCAGGTTATTTTGAGTTATTTACAGATTCTGAAAGTGTAGATTTCCAGTTATGTCAAACATAATGGAAATCAAAAAAGAAGTTGTTCTTTACTACCAAGTATTGTGTGCTAGAAACAAAAATTATCTTTCGCACCATTAAATTTAAAATTATCCAACAATTTTTATCAATAGTATTTAGTCTATTGAATTATTTTTATTCAAATTAAAATAACAATAGCTGTGAACAGAGCACTATAAGCAAGTAAAGTCCTAAAAAACAAAGACAGTTTTCACCAATTGAGACCGACGGTTTGAACACGTTCAAAAGAATCGAACGACACATCGAAACTTTCAGCAGGTGTAACTTGGCTTCCTGTGATCATAGAAGTACGGTATCACCATCTGGTTTTCTTTTCATCGATATCCAGTGTTATTTTTAAACACAATCCTTTGGTTACTTAGCTGGTGTATGCATCACAGTGTTATATCTTGTAACGTCACAGGAAATAAACGGTCGTTTCCATGCAGTACCTTGCAGAAAGACTGTTCTGCACCCTCTGTCATTTGGTTTAAGCTTTAAGGGTTAACAGTTATAACAGAAAATGTCTTTGTTTTCCATCAAATGTGCAGAATTTGGGCCACTGATACGGACAACAGACCCAGAAATTTTTAAGGCCTACATCAACTCACTGAGAGCAGCTGGAGGCGGAGATATTCCAGAACTGAGTCTTTCTGGACTTCAGGTGCTTTGTTTGATGCTGCAAAATTGATAATATAAGACAAGCGAATACTAAAGCATTCCTCTGTTTCTTCATACAGCTGGCTCTGACTGGCGCGCCTCCCAATTCTGAGATCTTTGTTTTTACCGATGCTCCGGCCAAAGACAGACACCTGAGAAACCCGGTGATTGCACTCATTGAGCAGACCAAATCTGTGGTGAGTAATTCTGCAGAAGCAAAGTAAATTCTGCTGATCCAGTCAAAAATAACCAATGTGAAAGATGTAAAAAGAAGATGGCATTGGCCCAATTATTATCACTGTTACCAAACAGATTCAGTGTCTCATAAACATCTTTGTGAAACTTCAGTAAAGGGCAATTTCACTAATTTTTTCAATATCTTCAGCCTCTTTTACCTACTCAAATTAAACACCTGGACTAGATCATTCTACTTTAATAGCAAAATATTTAAAACCCAGCTTGTGATTTATGAAACCTTTATTTGATTTGTGAAACTTCAGTAAAGGGCAATTTTGCCAATTTTTTTACTACCTTCAGCGTCTTTTATGAGAGAAAGCAAAAAGTTAAAACTGGATATAAAAGCAAAACAATGGACATTTCAGAGAAGGAGGAGTTCAGTATTTATCTGGTCCAGATGCAAAAAGAGGACTGAAATCGACCGTTATTGAAGTTTCACAATTCAAATAAAGGTTTCACAAATCACAAACTGGGTTTTAAATATTCTGCTATTAGTTGAGAATAATGTAGTCCAGGTTTGAAGAGTCTGGGTGTTGTAGTTTTTTAGCTAGAGTAGATAAAAGATGCCAAATTTAGCAAAAGATTTGGTGGCCATTTCCCAAATCGGAAGCTGCAATCAGAAACCAACTTCAGCTTCGTTACATTTTCGTTTGTAAAAAGTCTCAATATTTCCAGGTTTATTGGTTCCCTCATTTTGTTTCAGGTGAACTTCATGATAACTAATGTTCTTGGGATCCGTCAACAAACACCAGGAGAGGGCAAGCAGCAACAGAGCTATCGGATGGCCAGAGCAGACGGTCAGCTGTACAGAGACCTGGCTCAGACCTCAGGAGGTCAGGCTGTCCAAGTCTCCAAAAGTAATCTGCTGGAGGCCATCAACATCCTAACTGAGTCCACCAGCTCCTCTCTGGTATGAAAACTAATTAAGATGAACTTGATTTATTTTCACGTTTAAAGATTTCACCTGCTGAGTTATCTTCCATTTTTCAGGTAACCCTTCTGCAAGTTTCCAGGAACCCTGGAAAAACTGAAAACTTTACCTTTTCCGTTGATGAGTCAGTGAGAAATTTGACAATTTACATCACTGGAAGTAACGTTGAGTTTACGCTCATCGATCCCTCAGGTCAGCGTCAAAACATTTCACAAGTTGTGCCAACTTCAATTGCTTTTTTTAACCATTTTCTATAATTTCTTTGTTTAGGTGTGGTTCAAAATGATGTTAATGCAACAGGATCCTCAGTCATTTCATCCCAGATGATTGGAAACCTCCACACTGTGAAGCTGCTGACGCTGGCAGGAGTTTGGGAAATAGGAATAGTGTCAAAAAATTCCTACAGTCTGAAAGTTGTAGGTAAGACTCTGATTTCAACTTTTAAGTGTTACAGAATTGTTGAAAAAGTGGTTAAATAAAAAGGTTAGATAACTTAATTCATTGTATTTTTCTGTGTTTACAGGAGAGAGCTCCATCGACTTCCTGTTTGACTTCATTGTGGAGTCTGACGGTCCGTTTGGAGGATTTGATGTAATTGACAATCGACCCACAGCTGGTAATGAAAACAGAGTTTGGATGTATTGAAAATTAACCGGCTTTGGATCAAAAAACGTTTCTTTTCTTCGAAGGAGGAAACGCCAGTCTGCTGGTGACTCTGTTTGGAAGCGACTCTGCCACGGTGTCAGAGGTCATCCTGGTTGAATCGTCGGGTTCTGGTCAGGTTAACGGCACCGTGGAGGCCCAGGGTGGAGGAGAATATATCGTCCACTTCGACAGGATCCCGTCGGTCGAGTTTGTTGTGCTTGTGAAGGGCCAGAACAGCGACGGCGTTTCCAGAGCTTCTTCAGGGATCTTCCAGAGACAGTCGGCCACCAGCCTGAGAGCCTCTGTTCTCACTGTCACTGTTGTAAGTGATGCAAGTAAAAAGAAAAACCTTTAAATATTTAAAATAAATCAGTATCTCTGTTCCTGTGTCTTAACTGCACTCTGTATTATTTTTTAGGATGAGTTAGACATCGTGTTGGAACCAGGAACAAAAAATTCAGTTCTTTTCTCTGTGATGACAACCGGAGCAGGAGGACGCTTCACCATTCAAGCCACGAATAACCAAAACCTTCCGCTTTCTTACCCAACTAATTTACTACTGAGTGCTGGAGGCAGTGCTAACGGGACAGTGGACGTCACAGTTCCTGCCGACACGCCGTCCGGTACCGTCATCACTCTGACCGTTGAGGCCGCGGCTCCTGGAGGTGCAGACACCAACTACGCTGTGCTGCATCTCACCGTCCTTTCAAAAGTAACGTCTCATTTTGTTTTGTATGCATTCTGACACATCATTGAGGGTAAGTAGTGATAATATTTTCCTGTCACTCTCTCACAGGTGACTGATTTCACTCCACCAGTGTGCCAGCTGCTCAGCCTGCAGTCCAACTGTTCTGACAACTGCAGCCAGTCAACATGGGAGGTCTCTGTCCAGGTCACTGACGCAGCGAATGGGACGGGTGTGGACAGCGTCAGTCTCAGAGAAGGCAGCGGCACGATGAACATCACCACAGCAGCTGATAATACAACTCTGGTGTCTTATGTGGCTTCCTGCTGCTCACCTGATGTGCAGCTGGTGGCTGTGGATCAAGTAGGCAATGTGAGAATCTGTAGTTACTCTGTTCGTGCAAATGTCACTGAAGCTGCAACAACCAGCCCTGTAACAACGAGCAATGTAACAACCAGCCCTGTAACAACGAGCAATGTAACAACAAGCCCTGTAACAACGAGCAATGTAACAACGAGCAATGTAACAACGAGCAATGTAACAACCAGCCCTGTAACAACGAGCAATGTAACAACCAGCCCTGTAACAACAGCTGTCACAGCTTCCTCTACAAGAGTTGACTTCTCCGTGTCTCTTTGCTTTGGTTTCTCAGTCCTGAGCTTCTTGCTGTACATCCAATTAGAAGACCTTCTGTAAAAATAGAATAAACTTTATGTGTAGACAGAAACACTGACCTTCCTGCACCCTTTAAAAGGTCAGGGTTTCCCCCAGTATATTATAGGTCTGGTGGGCCACCAGGCTTTACTTGTGCCCCCATCAGACCTAGTATTGATTATTTATTTAAGTCTTTTTAAAATGTTTGCAACTTTATAGTTGGTGTTCAGGTGTTAATCTTCCAGTCTTTCAATAACACATAATTACCAAGCGATATTTTCAATTTTCCTGTCAACTATAAACATTTTTAACTTAAAAATGCCGCGAGCTGCTGGATGGACGACGGCTCTAGCACCCAACCACCAGGCTTAGCAAGTTTTCTGGAGGAAACCATGGAAAGGTGTTCACAGTAGTAAACTTTGCATTGAGAATATCTCAGGCTATTTTCGCTCAAAGTATTTTCATGGCAGTCTTGGTCAGAATGTCAAACAGGATGAGATTTCTTACATGGGGGAGGTTTTTTAAAGCTTTATATCATTTTGTAGTTTTATTCCCTCATCAAAAACATTACTGCTTTGATTCTTTCAAGCATGTTTGAGGAATCCTTGAATCTCCCGTGGCAGCCAATAGGGGGCGCTTTAACTCCAGCTCATACAATACGCCGCCTGTTTTCCATACAGTTGAGTTTCCACCTCACAAAGCAGACTTCTCCTGCAATTTCCCACTCTGCTCCTCCAGCCTAGTGGCAGCAAGGATTAGCTAACACCTGGCTGAACTCTGAATCTGCTTAGTTCATCACAGCATCTACTTCTCAAAGCAACACTGCAAAGAACAGTTGTAAACAGCATCATGGAGAAGCATTGCTGCGATGACATGCTGAAGGAAGAGTGTCAGAAAGATTAGGAACTCCTTAAAGAGACAGACGCCAATTTCAAGGCATCAGATGCAAAGTCAAAATTCTTTAAAGTTATGTTTGACATGTACAGCATCTGGCAACAACTGAATGTACTTGATTGCACTTTAAAACAGCAATATATACCTGGAAACTACAGTATTTTATCTGCTACACATCGAAACTTACAGAAATCATATATCAATGTATCAAAGGAATTTAATATCATATCAAAACCCAGTGCTCAAACTGCCTAATACTAACAATTAAAGAAACATAAAGTAAAATCAATCTGTGGTCAAGGCATCATCTTTTACTGCATGTCTGTAGTGCATACATCTACATATTCATGACAAATATATAACATCAATATTATAATATGGTTTTAATTACAAATTGTTGATAATTTTTGAGTCAGTACATAATTTATTTCAATAAATTGAAATAAGAGGTAGGATTAAATAAGTGTTCACTTCTTTCTCTTCAAACAGAATAATAAACAAATTATTTATTCTTGGTTAAGTATGCACATGTTTTCTCTGTCCTACTGATTGTTTTTAAAAACCTGTTTGAAATAAATTAATCAAAGTTAAACTTAAAAATTTTAAGTTTAAGTTTCTCTAAAATACTGTTAATAAATTTTTACCTGAAGTTTTTTTGGAGATTTTGAGCTGATGAATGTCAATCATTTAATCCTAGAAAATTGGTCAAAATTGTTTACATGTTCATATTTTACAGTCTCTTTTGGTTTTGGTTTGTGTTTCAATCGTTTTCTTGTTGCCTTTTCTCTGTTATTATCTTATTACTCACTTTCCCTCATCCTGCCATTGGCTGCCTTCCACAGCTGTTCCCAATCACCTGATCTGATCACATGTATCTAATATTTTTACCCACTCATCCCTCCATATTTAATCCCACTGGTGTTTGTTAATCCCACTGGTGTTTGTTGTTCTTTGCTCGTTTCTCCTCCTATCATGTCTCTTAAATTGCTCGGCTCGCTGCCTGTGGTTCGTCACTTTTTGTTCCTACAACTTCCCCTGTAAATTTCCCTTTTTTGTTAATTATTAAATATATCCAGTGAAGTTCTGTCTGTCTGTCTTTGCATTTGTTGTTTGTTTTTTTCACAACATGCAAACTATGACGACAGCCGATGGAAGTGGAAAACAATCACCTGGGTTCTTGTCAACCAACAGGTCTGGTCCATGTTCACGGACAGATGGATTCCTAGATGATCAGACATCATCTAAGAATGATGATATTTAATCATCATCATTCCTAGATGATGATGATTTTTGCTTCAACAGAAACACAAAGTTTCTGTTGAAGCAGAAAGTTTCAACACACCAAGCAGGAGAAATGTGATCTTGTCTTTAAAATCAGATATGAAAGGAACACTGAATTTCCGTGATCCGGTTTTCCAATTCAGAAAAAAAATTTAATTTCTAACAAAATAATCAGTTAATATTTTTATTAAAGCTGATAAAACTATATAAGTAGATTTAGTTCTGGAGAAGTCGGATGTGGAGGTGAACAGTTCAGTCGTTTCAAGTTTTTCTAGATTCAAGATGATCAGATTTAATATTTAGCTCACCAAAGAGTTTTAACTCCTGTCACACTAATGCACAATGTTTTTCTGTTATATATTGTGGCTAAAACACCAGGTGGACTCAACATGTGCATCAGATGCAACTCAAATATCGCTGCAATGATCCTGCCTGTCCTCATGAAACACTTCCATTTTTTGGTTTTATTTTAATTAATTCAAATTAAATGTTTTTGATTTAATGTCTTTTATTAAACCTTCAAAAAAAACACATTTCTAAACCTCTCATTTCCTTATTTCCAGCAGCAGCAGAGGGGGGCTTGTCTTTTAGTTATTGAAAAGCTTCCATTAACTTATTTTTCCAACGTCTGAATTTTGTAACAAAGTGAACTTTGGTCTCTTAAGAAAGCAAAAGTGAACATGCAGGAATCCTGCTCAGTGGCTTTTGCATCCTGTAACTGAAGGGAGTGTTTATTAAACGCATGGCACCTGCCTGCAAAAAGAAAGTATTTGATATCTACCCTACTATCAATTATCTATAGAAATACAAGAAGTATGCAGATAATCAGACTGTGGTTGGAATAATGATTAAAAATGAAAGTAAAGGACGCCGTTGCAATTTTTTCTCCCCTTCTCCTTAGCAGAACATAAATCAAAAACCTTTGTATGGGTAAGTTTTATTCACTATAGCAGCAAATTTTAACGTCATTTAATTTCCATTTAAAATAGTAATCCCAAGGTGCAGACATGATGTTTGCATAATGGTGTGATAAGAAGTAACTTGCAGGACAAGTCCAGCGTGACTCCGCCCTGAAGCTGACCCTTATAAGGTCGGTGTTGACAAAATCATCACAAAGTTTGCTGAACAGTAGCAAGGTGAGTAGTTTTTTCCTTTAACGTCTATGAAAGGGTCCGACATGAAGGCGACTCTTATCATGAAAAGCTAGAACTGGAATGCATTTCTGACTTTCCAAGATTAATATTTTATAGTTTGGTAAAGCTTTGAATCATCACATCTAGTAAATACTTTAACTGTTTCAAAATGGCCTTTTAAAAGTGATTTAAACTGTTTTAGGTTTTTAAAGCTGAGCTTGATGGTACCAAAGGAACTGAATCGAAAGTGTTCATAATCCTGGTAAGTATGTGGGAGACAAAGTTCCTGCTTAAAGGTTTTAAATTTGGAACAGGAGACTCTATGTTAGGTTTTTCTCTTCATGATATGATTTTAGTCTTAAAGTTTCTTCAGTTATTAAGATCAATACCAATTTTATTTCATCTGAGAGTGACAGTTTACGTTACCCTTAAATTAAATTTGTGGACACAGTTTGGTGTTTTAACAGGACAAACAGATTGTGTACTGAATAAAACAGTCAAAAATCATGCTTTTTTTTAAACAGCTTAGACTTCAACTTTAGTGAAAATGAAAACTCAAGTCTGAATGAGAAACTATTCCTGGTTTGCATCCTTTTTATATATTGAGCAGAAATGTTGAAGGATTTCCACATCCACTGGGTGGAGCTTTGAAACACACTCCCAAACTCTAATCTGATTAAAGGGTCTAAGGGTTGAGACAAATTTATCCTAAAAATTAACGTAATGACAAAACATTTCAACTTGCTTAGGTGCTTTTAATTAAATGGCATTGAAATTATATTGATCTGAGCCAGGATAAATTGAAATAATGGACCAATTTTTTATTAATTGTTTCTGAATTTGCAGTTTTACTGAACTATCGTTAAGCTTTTCAAAAGATGCATTAAAACTTACTAGAATAATATTTGTAGTGTCCAAAGTGACTGAAGATCTAAATCAGGGGTGCCCAAAGTCGCATCGTGCAGGTTTCAGTTCTCTCCCTGGTGGTAAGAACCTTCTCAGCATGTCAATGTCCTTCCAACGAGCCACCATCTGATCCAGGTGCGTTAAACCAGGGAGAGAACTAAAACATGCAGGATGCCGGCCCTCGACGGCCTATTTTGGGCACCCCTGATCTAAATTGTACATTTTTGTTTCCTTTCAGAAATTTGGCGCTATGATCCGCTCAGTGTTTGCTGTGCTTTGTTTCCTCCTCCTGCACATCGGAGCTCAGGCATTTGAAATATTGCCTGGAGATTCTTTAAATCACCAGGAAATTACAGAGCAAGCGATTCTCAATGCAACTGTGCAGGCATGCCGCTCTCTAGCCCTGACTGAAGGAACAAACTTCAACTACCCAGTAGGAATACACTCCTGTTACATTATTCTTTCTAGAAACTGATCTCTTTCAGTCCTGGTAACGTTGTGTGAATACGCGTTTTCAGGCTCAGCCTTTTACTGCAGAAGGCGTCGCTGCTGCCTGCGGCGCCTCGCAGTCGTCAAAGTCTTTCCGTCAAGCCATCACATCCATCAAGCTGAGGAATATCAGAGTGGACATCCGCTACGCCTTCAAACCGAGCTTCCACTTTGACGAGGAGGAGTTCGTTCAGGGAAGGAGGGTCATCACAGAGGGAATGGTTGCTGTCAAAGCCAACAACAGGATGGGGAATTATGAGACCGCAAAGGAGAAACTGGGAGAGATCATGCATCCTTTGCAAGTATTCAACATAACTTTTACTTTTTTTTTAAAGATTGAAATCTTTGTGGATTGACTGGTAATTCTTCTTCTCTTATCAATGTTGAAGGATTTCTACAGTCACAGCAACTGGGTGGAGCTGGGAAACACACTCCCAAACTCTAATCTGATTAAAGCAGAAACCAGCATTGGCAACATGGCAGGTAAAGAGATGACACTGCAGAGGATGAAATGGAGTAAAACCACATCATCTGGTTTTACTCCATGTCAGATGAAAGCAGAGCCACCTGTCGCAGCTGTGTCGGCGACGACTGCAGCAACAACATTCTGGAGGACATCATCGCTGGACAGATCCTGACCTCTGGCTACTTTGGGCTCGTACCTTTTGTCTCAACCAAGCCACCTGGTAAATCCACATTTCTCTTACAATAACCTTTGGAAAATTTATTTTTCTTCTCGAATACAATACTTGGGTCTTTGTCCAGCTTTGTCAGTCACAGATTACAGATATTTATCCTTCTCAACTTTACAAATAACTATTTCCTTGCAGCAGTTCTCTGACTCACAGAGAACTTCTGCAGGAGACCTTCTGACTAAGATTCAAGATAGTCAGAATACCAGTGGAAACATGCAAAAACAAATATGAGTTTTGATACTGTAATGCTAAAAAGCAACTTTACACTGATGCAAACGTTCAAATAATTAATTTTTCTATTTTTCTTATTTTTTCTGATGCCTGGAAAACAAACCCAACTGTGCAAAAGTACATGTAACTCCAAAGCGACAACACTGGCACGGCTTCCTTTTGACGGGCTCTTTATTAAACGCCGTGAAAACTACAGAAATAAAAGACAAAACTTTAGACATAAATACATTTACAGATAGACAGATGACATGTGCTCTGACAAAGGTTACCTCGTGGCCGCCTGCTACTTCGGAGGTCTTTAACCGATTAATTCGTCGTTGTTCACTCTAAACCAAAATATTAAGTAATTAAAACACCGTAAAAACACCATAACCAATAGATTCACAAAACATTACAAACATAACTATAAAATACCTTGACTGCTACCGGAGAAAGGAGGCTGCTGCGTGTAGCTCAGTTCCAGGCTTCTGCTTCTTCTATGTTTATTCAATTCTCGCAGACTCACGCATGTACACAAATCTCGCGATAACTTCCAACAAAATAGTTCGAGTCGAAGTAAAATACAATCATTTAACACAAATCTTAAAACATGAACCAAACAACTTAAAATACGTTATTCTATTTTTCAAGAAATAAATTATTTTAGTGACACTTACAGTACACAAACTTTTGTTTAATCAAAGGAAAATGCAGTCATGGAGGATCAGTCGATCAAACTGGTAAAATCGAGCCAACTGGTGGGATTAACAAGGATTCCTTCCAATCCAGCCACGGACATCTCCACACGCGAGCCGCAAACCTGGCAGTAGCTGCAACCAGCCAGCTTCTGGAGGACATTCGGCTGGCAGCCGGAGACGTCGCCTTCTTACAGTACGTTTGGTTAAATTATACAGCAATGGATTTCTATTTATTTTTGCTTCATTTTGTTCTATCTATATTGTAAATTTTAGGATGGTGGGGATCTCTAGAGGATCCAGCAAAGCTCTCTGTTTTGTTACTGACACCTCAAAGAGCATGAGCGATGAGATCGCCGTGGTGAAGACCGTCACATCCACCATCATCAACATCCAGGTGGGAACAGAGAACGAACCGTCCGTTTACATCCTCATCCCGTTCAGCGATCCAGGTACGGCTTTCGCTTCTCCACATTTAAACACATTTTCTGTCTGAGGAGGAAGAAAATTCAAAACTGATTTGTTTTGTTTTCCAAGGATTTGGGCCAATAATTCGTACAACGGATGCAACACTTTTCAAGGATATTGTGAACCATCTAACAACTAATGGTGGAGGAGATGATGAGGAAATGAGTCTCTCAGGGCTGCAGGTATGCTCTTTCTGTTCGTCTTTAAAACCTCAGTTTTTACTGAAGCTGATCTTTATTTTATGCATGCATCATCTTACAGCTGGCGTTAACTAGTGCTCCGTTCAACTCCGAGATATTTCTCTTCACGGATGCTCCTGCTAAAGACAAAGATTTGAAGAACACGGTGATTGCTCTCATAGAGAGAACCCAAACAGTGGTAAGTGTTTGCATGCTAATTACAGCGCATATTTTTATAGAGCCTTGCACAGAGGATATATCTCAAACTTTTTTACATTTTGTCACAGATACTTAAAGTTTTACTGGAATTTTGTGCTTGTATTCACCCCCTTTACTCTGATGCATCAAAATGAAATCAAATGCAATTGGTAGACCAGTGTAGTTGAAATCTGGCGATTCTGTGAAAATCTTTGAAAAAGGACACGCCGGACAGGTTGGCAGTTAAAAATGTTAAAGCAGGTTTGTTTAAAAAAATATTTTGACAAGTCAAATTACTTATAGGAAAAAGTGTCAAGAAGAAATTTGTTGCAAGCCATAAACATGTGAAATACAGTACTCTGGTCAAAACTGAAATATTTTTGCCAATATCTAAAACCTGATTGGAGGAAAACTAACATACATCCTCACAGTTATGCATGGTTGTGGCACCATCATGCTGTGGGAGACGCTCAATTCAATCCCCAGAGGTGCAACAGCAACCTACATGTAGCTGTAATGAAGTGAAAAGTGGTTCTTCATGGGTTTTCTAAATTAGACATTTCTGATTACAATTTTTGATTACAAGTTTTTCCAGTTGTGCTCTACTTTGTTTTGATCTATCACACAAAATACACGAGTTTAGTAGCTCAAAAAGTGCAAGAAAAAGAGATAAAATAGTCAAAGGTACATGAAGACGATGCTCGATGATCCATGTGCAAATATTTTTTCATCTCTTGTGAGGAAGAATTTAGTTTTTTTTTTTTTTCTTCCCTCAGTTTAATTTAAATAGTTGTTTTCTTATTTCAGGTCAACTTTATGATTACAGACTCGGTCGTTACTAATCGCCGCAGGAGAAGAAACGGCAACCAATTGCAGACGAGAGCGATCTCAGAGTCTGACGCTCAGCTGTATAGAGACCTGGCTCAGGCGTCGGGCGGCCAGGCCATCGAGGTGACGAAGACCGAACTTCCTGTTGCCGCAGCAACCATAGTCCAGTCTGTCAGCTCTTCAATGGTAACGTCAGCCCAGATCTAAATGTGTTTTTGTAAAAGCATCCTGGTGTAACCTCTTACTGCGATCCGTTAGGTCACCCTTCTGCAGGCGTCCAGGAACCCGGGAAAAACCGACAGTTTCACCTTTATTGTTGACGAAACTGTTATAAACCCGACAGTTTACATCACCGGCAGGTTTCTCGCTTTCACACTCACAAGCCCGACAGGTAGGCTAATACCTGCTAAATTTGAGCCAACACAACGTTTTGTTTCGGTTTTCAAAATTTTGCAAAAAAAAAAAAATCTTTACAGCTTTTTGGTGAAAGCAAAGTCACTTAGTACTGAAAGCCTAATTTATTAATTTCAAAATGCAATAATTAGGATTAGAAAGGTAACTTGTGTTGCAACATTGACTTAAAGTATGCTGATTACTTTTCTTTCCCCCAGGTGTAACTCAGCAAAGCACCGACTCTACAGGCTCATTGATCACTTCTTCAGAGACTGTGGGAAACTTCATAACGGTGCGGTTGCAAAAGCAAGTTGGACGATGGGCAATAAGAATGGCGTCAAACAACCCCTACACCCTGAGAGTCGTTGGTGAGATTCCCACATGTTAGCGACCACTTTAGTATTTACGCTAACTTAGCATCTGCTCTTATTTACGGCATTTATAATGAAAGTAACTTATTTATAATAGTCCATTTTTACCCCCCTAAAACAAACTTCTGTACAACAGAAGAAAACCCAAATGTTAGTTTTGTTCTCAGCCTCTTTTTATAACAATATCGTGTGTCTGTCAATGACACCTGCGATTGTATATTCTCCCGACATTTTTAAAACATTTACTATTTCTTTCACTGCTTACAATTTTCCTTTTGTTCCTTCACTTAAATTGTTCTGCGACTTCAACATTAGTCTGTTCCAGCAGAAGAAATTGACCAAAACTGACAGAAATACTTTTAATCACACTTATTACATAGACTCCGTCTGCATTTACACACTCATGCTTGGCAACATAAGCAAACTGTCATGTTTAACTTTAACTCATCTATTAGTTTTGCTAAATTTTAAGTTATTCAAAATCAATAAAATGCTTATTAGATCTTTGTATTTGCAGGTGAGAGCTCTGTTGACTTCCTGTTTGACTTCGTCCAGCCGTCTCAGGGTCCTTTCGGTGGATTCGATGCTCTCGACACGCGGCCCAGAGCAGGTAAACACCTGCTGATCTAAACTTTAACCATGATTAGGTCCGCAGTAATCACTCGGTTTTGTTCTTTAAAGGCTTCAACGGCAGTTTGTTGGTGACTATATCAGGAAGTGACTCTGCTACTGTGACAGAAGTTGCTCTGGTGGAATCGACGAAGGGATCGGAAGAGGCGTTGGGAGTTGTTGTGTCGCAGGGCGGCGGGAACTTTTTAGTCCAGGTTGATGTGATGCCGACGGTGGAGTTTGTAGTGAGAGTGAAGGGGAGGGTTCAAGGTTCTGCTACTGACTTTCAGAGACAGTCGGCCACCAACTTCAGAGCTTCTAATCTGACTCTTACAGTGAGTAAAAGTGTGGCGTAAAAATCAAGACCAAACACCTGATCAATAATGAGAAGTTAATATTTAAACTCTTTTATTCAGGCCGACTCAGACAGCATCTTGACTGCAGGAACCATGACCTCTGTGCCCTTCACTGTGGCTTCAAGTAGATCCGATGAAAACATAACCATCCGAGCCACCAACTCGAGAAGTCTTGACTCGACGTTTCCGGCCGTTTTATTGGTGGGAAGTGGGAGCAGCGCTAATGGGTCGGTGACCCTGCTGGCTCCGCTGAGCATCCCGTCTGGTTCCGACGTCATCCTGACCATCGTGGCCGAGACGCCGGATGGAAGTGACACCAACTACATTGTGCTGCGATTCTCTGTAGTAAACTCGGTAATAATGCCACAATTAAGTCCCTCAAGCTTACCTTTAGAATTAGGCAATAAGACAGTTCTTTAAAATATTCAAAGCTATTCTCGGACCAACGCTGGTTCTATCACAGTTCAACAAGTAAACATTGTGATGCTTTTCTCAGCACATTTAATGCAACTAATGTTCATAATTGTAGCCAATGCCAATGAAACATAGTTACTAAAGGGGGGAAAGTAAATATATTCAGCAAGTCAAATGTTTACAGGTTCTCTGGTAATAATTAGATTTAGACTTTCTGCAGACTGAGTTGGTCTGAAATGGAAATTTTCATTACAGCTCACAAGAATAAACATTGCATTGGTGTTTTTACAAAGAAAAACTTTCTCCAGTCTGTGGTTTGAGTTTTTATCCCGAAAATCTTCTGAAAGATTTTCATCATTTCACATTTTTCTTAAGACATTTGATGGCAAGAAAAGTTTTAACTTTTCAATTTAGCCTTTTGCAGTCTGGGCCAAAGATTTTTGCAACATTTATTGTATTGTTTATTATATTACTATAAATATTATTATACTGAAAATAGAAATTATGCTTGTGTATCTAACTAATTTTTAGGACTGGGTAAAATGGATGTAAAACTTCAGCACAGTTTTCTATGGTTCTTTTTGACAGTGTTTGAATTTTCATCAGTTTAAATTTGCATTTTCAAATAGGCTCATTTGGGTTCATTAAATAGTGCAATAGTAACACTGAAGAGTACACAATGATGGTGTTCAATGTTATTCAGATGAATAAATGCTCTTGAAATCAATAGAAAAGTTAAAGATGACAATCTGAACCATTCTGTCAATGTTTACTGATAATTAAATATTAATACAATAGCTACCCATCCCTACTCATGTACAGACTGTTATAACTACTAAATCCTTTTTTGCAGTTATTGGCTCATATATAATCAAAAATGTAAGTAAAATATATATTTTTTCCCCCTACAGTTAAATGATTTCACCCAACCAGAGTGTCAGCTTCTCAGCATGCAGTCCAGCTGTGCTGGAAACTGCAGCCTGTCTGCGTGGCTCGTCTCCATCAGAGTGACTGACGGCGACAGCGGAGCGGGCGTCGAACGCGTCAGCCTCATACAGGGCACCGGCGTCTTCAACGCCAACCTGGAGGCCGGAAACGAGAACGTAACGCTGGTGTCCTACGTCGCCTCCTGCTGTGCATCAGTAATGCAGCTGCTGGTTGTGGATCGGGTCGGCAACGTCGGCACGTGTCAGTTCACTGCCAGGGTCTCCGGGTCCGGCACGGCCTCACTGTCTTTCCTCCTGTGTCTCATCATGATGGGGTTTGGACAACTTTTACTGAGTGAATTCATGAACTGAATCATTCTAATAATGCTTTATATCTTGTTGTATAACTTATGAAAACTTTATCAATCACTCTGACAAATCTAAACCATCTGGAAAGAGATTCAGGAATTTAAAATGCATTTACTTTCTTTTTTAATTGAAATTTGCACTGATATTTTTATTAGGGATGCACTGATAGAAAAATTTGGGTAATCGATATCCAATAATAATGCTGTAATGGCTGATAAACAATATTTACCAATATTATATATATATATATATCACTCCAGTTTCGAAAAAGAACAGAAACAGGAAAAAAAAAAAAAAAGAAATCAGCAGTTTTATTTATCGTACCAATATGTTAAAAATGGCTAATATTGGCACCGATGTTGGTGCCAATATTTCAAGCATCCCTAATTTTATAGTGGCATAATTTTCTTTAGACATGCATTTATTTTATGAAAATGATGTTGAAAGAGCACACTTCAAACACACATTTTATTTTTGCAAACTTCTTGGTTGAATGAAATCAACTTTGACTCTGACAGGGTCACGAATATATTTGTTGTGCTAAATACATATTTTTTGTTTATTAGAAAGCAAATTAAGTTGTAAATAGGATAAAAAATAAAAAGTGCATTGTGTGTAGAGCAACAACTGAAGATGGATGATGTTACTTGAATTGTGAGACCTTGTTGTTCCACAGTAAATTATCCAAGATATTTGTCTTTTTCTTATAGTAGAGATGAATGAATGCACTATTAGTCAGTGTCAGTGTTTACACCATGCAGAGATCTTCACAAGCAAAGAAGCTACAAAACATAGTTGATGCTTTTTTGTATCCAAGGTGAAATTTAGTTGATAAAAGGTGCAACACTGGAAAAAAAAATTAAGGATCCCATTAAAAAAAAACAGATTTTATTGTGTTGATGTGTCTATTCTTACTCTTTTACAGAACACAAACAGGTTTTTCTTTTGACATTATAAGTTTGATATTTTATCACTTGTTTTCTTTAGTCACTATTTACATTTTGAAATGTATTCGGAGAGTTCTGGTAACATCTGACCATAACATCTGACATGTGTACGCTCTTTTCTTGGTGGACTTTTTCCTTTTCCTTTTGCTCTCTTATTTTAATTTTTGGGGGGAAGAATGAAAGAATGAAAAGCTAAGAGCCCCCGAGCCGCTGTGTACACATGCGCTGCCATCTTTTTCCGTTAAACTCTGTAAACATTGCTAACTTTTTTTCCTCACATCTGACTTGCGTATGTCCTTCAATTGCACGGTCCCACAGCTCCACAGTTTTCAGTCCATTCAAATCAATAAAGCCATGACTTCACAAATGCATTGCCTTTGCCATTATGGTACATTCTTTTCAAACTCGGATTAGAATTTTGCAGAAATGGCCACAAAGCTTCTGAGTTTGACTGGAATTTGATTAACAAATTATTTGCGTTATTTAACAATATATTCAAGGAGGCAAAATGGCTGAAGTTCCCAGAAGGGTGATTTCTTGCCAGTGCAGTGGAAATGCATTTCTATAATGACAGTGATTCTGAAATTCAGACCAGTTCTTTAACTGATGTGTTCACATGCACATCAGGCAGTACCGTTGGCGTACTGGGAAAGCTTATTCTCCAAGTCGCAGATCCGCTTCTCCTGAGACAAAACTGTGGCCTTCAGATTCTGAATCTCCTCCAGTAGCCTCTCAAGCAGCTGAGGCTGGACAGGAGGAAACAGGAAGGAAGGGAAACAAAGGGAAAAAGGAAAACAGAAAGTGATGAAAGGGGGGAGAATGATAAAGAAAGACGGGAAAAAAAGGTCAAGGGTAGTGAGAAACTAAACCAAAACAGAGATGGGTGCTTTGAAGGAAAAGGTTGTGCACAATAAGAAAAAGGTTCAACAGAGAGGGAGATGTTTGAAAAGCCATATAAATGTAAAAACATTTATTTAGATGAGCAACTGTTAAAGCAGCAGAATGATATGAATCCCAATCATTTATGTGAAAACTAACAAATCAGCAGATGGCGCTTTGGATGCTCAGCATGTCCAAAACTTACAGGCAAGCTGTTGGTGTCCAAGACGGACATGCTGCGTCTGGTGGTGGGTCGGGAGTCCAGCACGTTCTTCTTCGCCACTTTGAGCTCTCGGCTCTTCGGCGGCACGTAGCCGTCCCTCATGGAGATGAGGATGGGATCTTCGTCACGGCCGTCCAGCCACTCTTCAGGCTCCATGGCGGGATCAGGCCCTGCTGTGTCAGGGTAAAGGTCATCCTGGAAGAGGTCCGACTGGCCCACACAAAGTCAAGCAAGAAGAAGAGAGAGATTTTAGTCTGTTTTTGTTTTGAACAGTAAACTGTAGATCTCTGCTGTCACATTGTTTCCCTGAAAGTTATACTCCAGTAAAAGTATCACCACTTCAACATATTTTTACTCAAGTAAAAGTAAAAAGTAGCCATCCGAGAAATTACTCGAAGAAAAAGTATTTGGTAAAAAGTCTACTGAGTAACTGATTAAGTTATCAATCATTTAATATTAAAAGATTATATCATCAGATGGACCAAATTAAAGTTAAGTGGAAAGGTTGGTATTTAATGGATGAAAAATGACAATAATTCATATAAATGACAAAAAAGGCTTAGAGTTAGGGTTACTTACTTTTCTAGGAACTGTCATGGTGATGGGCTCGCACTTTTTGTCAAGTAGTTTGTATAACCTGGAAAAGAATAAAGAACAGGAAAAGCAGAGCAATCCATCAACCTCGTGTTTGTTTACACTTTGATTTCTATTTAAGGATGGTGACAAACAGAAATGAGCGTTTGTGATGTAACAGCGCTCAAATAGAAATTCAGAGTCTCAGCTAGAGGAAAATATATTTCAGAAAGAATAAAAGCCTTTTTCTTTATATGTTAACTGCATCAAGGTGTGTTGAAACGACTTGTAAGTAGCATAAAATTTACTTTAGGGGATGATAACAGAAAACAGAGAGATAACAGAGAAAACACAACTTCAAAGTTTAATTTAGTCCAGTCTCCACAAACCATTTTCTTTATAAAAAATGTAGAAAGTCGCATATTTTCACTTTTAAAAAAAGCGGTAGAGCAGCAGTCATGAGTGTCTTACCGTGCAATCTCACATTTGGTGACGTCCACACCTCTCTTCGGCATGAAGCCCATCCCTCTCTGCGGCTCTTTACTGCTGAAGGTGCTGAGGTAATGGACGTACGGCAGCTCCTCCGTGATCTCAAAGTAACGGATACTACTGTCCCCCTGCACGAAAAAAACATTTCAACTAAAACAACTCACTCTCCTAATCGGAGCCAGAAACATAGGACATATTTCCCAAAGAAGCTGCATTCAATGCTTTATATGTAGGATCAAATTAGAAGTTTCCATACGATTAGATTCATTTTATTATAAACAGGAACTTTTTCAGTTTATAGATGAACTGAAATGAGCTGAATTCAAAGAAACTGTGTTCTTAAATGATTTAAAAGAATAAACCAGCTTACCTTCCCACACAAGTAGACCATGTTAGCGTCTGCGTCGTAATACGGTAACAACACTCCGTTACTCGTGTCCAGCTCCAAAAGTGCTATAGGCTCTTCAAAGTTTGTCTAAACAGAGTAAAAACAGCCAAAATGTGAAATACGATCAACTTGTCGTCCTTTGCCTTCTGATACAGACGGTTTGAAAAGTGTTTGTTACCGGATCCCAGAGGCCGAGCTCTCGCTGGCTCATCCGGGTGAATCCGGTGGTGAAAATGTTTCCGTCTCTAATGAAGATGGCTCTCATTGGTCGGATGCCTTCATGTGGAGCCAGACGTTCCTGATAGAAAGCACAAGGAAAGACGTGACAACAGAAACCTTTCCAAGAACAGAAATAAATCTGTAGTAAATTCTGATTTTCTATCCACGTCAACAAAAAGCCTAAATTTATTTTATCTATATGAAGACTTATTCGATTTCTGTCTCGTTGGAAACATCGAGACAGAATCTCGCTCTTAGAGAAGGAAGTAGATTTTTATAGTTTCAACACCAAATTTAAAAAATGTTTGACTTCTGTCTAACTTTGGTGCACGCAGTGATATTTTCGAAGGTTGCTGCCTGATATGAGGGAATCTCAAAAGTAGAAGCAGCAGATAAAAAGTGGGTGAACAAAACCGGGGATGCAGAGTCACATAAGTCCCAAGAAATTTAAATATATTTATATAAGTCTTTATAAATTTAGATTTTCATTGCTGGGTTTAAATCATGTTAAAAGTATTTACATACATGCTGGTGTTTGCACAATCACGTACTCTGTTTTTAAATAACACCATTTTCTGAACTGATATACTGTAAATAATCTGACTTTTTCAGTGTTTAATAAACATTTACATTATTTACATTTTTGAAAAAGTGATCTGACTCAGTTGCACAACCCTTGGATTATTATTTCTAATAACTGCACAGTATTTTCTGTTATAGTTTTGAACAGTTTATTATTATTATTATTATTATTATTATTATTATTATTATTATTATTATTATTATTATTATTAATCTTGTTTTTTATATATTGCTTTTAACACTTTAATAACTTTTTTGTGTGAACCTACACATTTTGCTTCAATTTCCAGTTTGCAGGATAATAAAGATAATAAAGACTTTTTCTATTCTATTCTATTCTATTCTATTCTAGTAAACTTGTCACTGTGGGACATTCTACTCCAAAATAAATTCTGGTAATGTTTGACACTTTTTATTTATCAAAAAGATTTTTTTATTATTATTATTATACCACCATACGCCACACTGTTTTGTTCACATAGTCAAATAAAATCCCAACCAAATACATTGAAGTTTGTGGCTGTTAGTTGGCAAAATGTAAAGAAGTTTAATCGGTTAGCACTTGCTCACTCACCGCCACCACTTCCCTCTTCCGGGGGTCACAGACACGCAGCCGTCGGTCCTTACAGGTGGTGCAAAACAAGCTGCCGTTCCGGTTCCAGCTGACGCTGTAGATGAGGTCCGGGTGGTCGTCCATGGATATGAGAGGTTCGCCTGTTCCCACGTTCCAGATTATTATCAGATTGTCACTGCCTGGAAGCAGAAAGATTTTAGTCGTCTTCACAACGCCTTTCCTGGTTCAAACACATTACTGCGACTCAGAGCTGGGAGATAACTACTTACATTTACTCCATTATATTTACTTCAGTAACTTTTTTGAAAAACAAAATTGCTGTTAGGAGTATTTTTGTGCTTTTTTACTTTTAGAGGAGTAATTTTATTTTGAAGTATTGTTACTCTCACTTGAGTAAAACGTCTGGATTCTCCACCCACTGAATGAAAAACAAACATGTAAAAATTTACCAGACGCAGACACACACCTGCAGTGTTTGTAAAAGTTTCATAAGATTTTTATTGACTTTTTATTGAACTGATTAGGAAACATTTTCTTTTGCCTGATTTTGTATGTGAATTATTGTCATTTTGATCCTTAAAATACCAAAATATCCACTTAGCTTCATATTTTGTTCTGATCATGCAGTTTAAAATCTACTTTTTACTTTTACTTGAGTAATTTTATTCTGAAGCACTGCTACTCTCATTGTTTTTGGGCTCTCCGCTCACGTCTGCTGCCTAATGAAGATCTGTGTCTCTGTTGGTGAAACCCACCGGCAGTGAGGAGGATGTTGCGTGCGGTGGGGTGCCAGCTGACGATGCCGACCCGTTTGGAGTGACCCTCCAGAACCACGATGGGATCGGACAGGGGACGGGTCAGGGAGTGGTCTGGGATTTGCCAGATCTGGAAAAGAAAGAGAGTATTTTGTTCTCGCTGTGATCTGCAAATGTAGCACATATAAAAGGTTATTTTAGTCGTCTTCACAACGTCTTTCCTGGTTCAAACACATTACTGCGACTCAGAGCTGGGAGATAACTACTTACAAATATCAAATATCATAATAATATCAAATATTCACCAAATATCATAAAAAACTGTTTTTAGCAGTTTTTATATCCACAGCTTTGCAGAGATATTCATGCAAAATTATATAAGTTAATCAATTAAATATTTGATCACATCTGAAGAAATATTGTATTAATATGGCTGGCAGAATATTAGAGTGACTCTGTGCTTTTTTGATATTTTTTATTTAATTTTTCAATCTTTTCTTGCCTTTCTGAGGAGAAATTGCTTTTTCTTTTTTACAACCATTGTTTTGTGTTTTGGATGCTGTGCAGCTGGATTTATACTTTTATTTAATTTCCCTTTCGGATAAACAAAGTATTTATGAATTGAATTGCATTAAAATGCAGAGATAAATCGATATCATATAAATCACAAAGATAAAACATTAAGAATTCAATATTTTATTATGCTAAAAATATAAACATATGAGAGATTTTTTGTTTGTTTTTAACTAAAAGGTTTTATTTTTTAGCAAAATTCAGCAAACAACCCCACTTTAATTGATTTCTAAATTTGTAGGTAAAAATTCTGATTATTTCTTTCTGCAGATTAAAAAAAACAAACAATAAAGTTACGGACACAAGATAAAGCCTGTTGTCTCTTACTCCTTAAAAGTTCATTTTTAAATCTTTAGTGCATTAAATTATCTTCACATTAAATCAATTATGATCAAACTTTCTGACAAATGGGTTAAAATCGTCAAGTTTAAAAGTAGAGGTGGAAATTTATTTATCATTTATTTTGATCAATTTCTTATCATGATAAGACTTTGAGTCACTGGTTACACAATAGATACTATTTATTGTCAAGTCAAAACTGTCCATATTGTCAGGATTAATGGATTTATTTTTCTTTCCACTGTTTGATCAAAAAAAAGCATCAATAAAAGTTACAGTGAGCCATTTAGTGATACAAAATAAATCAAATTTTTTATGTGACTGCTGTCCTAAAGAAAAATATTTCAAGAGTATTATTTGTGTGATAAGTGTGACACAAAGTCGCAGTGATTTACTGTTTGTCACCTAACAAAGATGTAATAAATAGTTCCCATCATCTCTTTTATTGTTATCACAACAATAAAATTTTACTCATTTATTTATTTTTCTGTCTAAATAAATTTCCAGAAGAGTTTGGGGTTTCCAGAAAAACAGGACGCCATGGCAACAGAGGCAGGTAAAAAGTAATCCAGCTTGGTGAGTCTTAGAACTAAAAGTTACCCCGATAAAAACACTAATTCTGGTTTGTGACAGTCCCAAGGAGATGACTGAACTACTTTACAACACTCTCACTAAAACGCACACACACACACACACACCCACACACATGCACACCCACACACACACACACACACACACACACACACACACACACACACATTAACTCTCTAAAGAGACGTTTGCTGGAACAATGACCCGAAATAAGAAGAATGACTTCACAGTTTTGGCCTTTCTGCAAATCCACTACAGTAACAGCTGCAACTGTCTGTCTGTGTGCTGTTTGATATAAACAAAGCCCACACACACCCCTACACACACATGCACACACAAAACACTCTTACACACACGCATACTTAAACAGCGTCCATGCAGCTGCTGCCAGAAAAGAAGAAGCAGTTTAGTCTTCACATCGCACAGATTCCTGCAGCTGTGACATGACTGAGTGGGCGGATCAGTGACAGGTGCTGCGATGCACATATGTTGAAACAAGCTGCCGTTTTACTGCAAAAATGTTACAACAGGACAAATGCACGCAGACTTAAACCATTCTGCTAGAATATTTAATATTTAAAAATGAAAACATTTGAGATTAAGTTGTAATTTGTCTGCTCTGATGGAGAGTTTGATATAAAATATCTTTTGTGAAAAATAATGTTCAATAAATTCCAGTTAAAGCGTGTTTCGTTTAAATCCTGGTGCTTTTACCAAAGACACAAATCAAGGTTTTGGACAATACAATGTTATTATTAGATCTATGACCAGAAATCTTTGTAAAAAGTTTCTGTTCTGATGGATTTTCTTATGAATCCCACCAGATAAAACTCCAAACCCGCAATCTCCTCCTCCATCCTCCTTTTAAAGGAAAACATTACTGAGAAATTCAAGTAATATGAATTTAAAAAGCTAGAAAAGACCTTTTACATTTTTAATAAACTGTAGTTAAAATGCAGATTCCGGTGGAGAAAATATGACATTCCACATATTTCATCCCACTTATAGTATACTTATCATTACTCAACATTTTGAAGAAATGTTGATATTTCAGATATTTCATTTTGTTCACTTCTGACAGCTGAAGTGAAACTGAACCCAGAATTATTAGAAAGATTGTAGACGTTGTTTAAAACCATGAAGGCTGAAAAGAGGTATCAAAAAAAGACGTTGAAATCAGGCCTGTCAAAGGAAGGCAAAGCAAACCAGAAAATACTCAAATAAATCTATAAAATAACATTTCAGGACCTACAGCAGGGGTAGAAAACTGATCCAACTCACTAATTTCCTGACAACAAGCAGGTGAATCAGGAGATTGCAGCAGATTAATAGCAAACTTAGCAAATCAAGCATTTAAATCCATAATTTATTCCCCACACAAACACATCAGAACAGGAGCAGAATACAGAAAAAGAAATTGTACTTTCCATTGCTGTGCAGTCTTCTGAGCAGCTGGCTAGGATGTTGTCATTATGAGGGCACCAGTCGATGTCCAGGACGGGTCCAGAGTGGCCGATTACCAGCGGGTAGTTCTTATCCACACGGCCTGTCTGCAGCACCAGGACCAAGGTGGCATTTTAGAAAGAATATTATAAAATAGCTGCATTTTTCAACTCCTTTAGCCAAAATATAAAGCAATATAAATATGATTAAAGAGGAAATTCTAACCTTAACAGAAAACAATTCAATTCAGTTTTTATTTATATTTTATTTTAATTATTTATATTGGGGTTCAGTGCAGCGGCTTTGAAAAAATACAGCTTTTTAAAAGAATTAAGAGACCATTGAACTGAACCCCATTAAAAACTTCCTGGTTGTTTTAACTCTCCCTGAGTTAAAACATTAGTGTTGTTGTTTCTAAATTAATATAATCTTGTTTTCTTTGCTTTATTTGAGGTCTGAAAGCTCTGCCTCATTTTTGTTATTTTGACCATTTCTCATTTTCTGTAAATAAAGACTAAATATTTGCTTGTAATTTCAGAGACAATGTTCATTTTACTCAAACATGAACCTATAAAGAGTAAAATCAGAGAAACTGATCACTATATGTATATATAAATATGACGCTATAGTATTAGCACTGCATGCTGCAGCACACTGATAATGAAAGCAGTAATGAGTCGCTCTCTCTTACTTTTGCCTGCTAACGAGGTAAAGTATGCTAACTAGCATATTCTGGTGATGTTCCTGGATAAACATCGTGACTGTAGCCACATTCTATCATAGTGGCCTCTTACTATACAAAAATAAGCAGATTGAATAAGGAAAAAGAAAACCAAAAATGTGTTTCTTATCACGTATGAGCATAAGAAATATCTCTGCCTCCGCAGACACACACACGCTCAGCGAGGCGTATTAATAGATCGAATGACAAGCTGTTGAAAGGGGAGTTTTTCTTGCTGCCTGTTGGAGACTGAGAGGGGAGGATGAAGATCAGCCTGCAGCGTATAAATAGCCCGACTGTTCCACGTGACTTTTCAGTGAGTTCGAAAATACTGGAGATTACTTTGCATTTTTAAACTCTTTAGACTTTATATCTTAAACTCTAAGGTTTTTGCATTTTTCTTGCTAAAATAAACAAGAGAAATCAATTAAAAGTGCTTCTTATGATTCATACTTGTGCTTTCAAATGTTACAAAACTTTTAGAGGTTTTACCATTAAAGGCAACAAATTACTTTGGCCAAATATTTAAAATTATGAAGCGTTACAGAAATCAAAACAGTGTATGCCAACATTATTTTAAGATTTTTCTAAAGATCGTCAATTTCACTACCTGCTATGAAAACTAAAAAACTCAGCTCAAATAATTTCTGCAGATATTCATGATTATTGGAGCACTGTTAGGAAGAGCAGGTACAAAAATCTCAGGGTAAAAAGACCAAAAATAATAAAAATCTTTAGAAATATTAGAAAAAGAAACTAACAGGCTGGTATAATTAGCAAAAAATAAAAACATTTCATATGATCTAACTGCTTTTAGTTAAAGATGAATAATTTATTTATATTGTTCAAAATAAACTCACAATTACACGTATGTATAACAATTATCAATTATTTTGATTATCTATTATTTTTCAATTATGAAAATATTGTTGCTTTTTGTTTTTTTATTGTGCAAGTAAAGTAAACACACTTTAATGTTGTACAACTGCTGTAAATATAGGCGATTTTAGATTTATATTAGAAAATAAGTACAATATGTTAGATGAAATGCAACAAAACAGAATTCCTTGTTATTTTTTAAAGGACGAGTTTTGTAATAATCCCCAGTTCATTTTAAAAAGTGATGAACTTATTTTCCTTGGTCGTTGCTTTTACCTTCCAGGTCCAACCGTAAAGGAGGAGATATTGACTTTTCTGTGTATTTCAAACATTTGGGGTCAAAACAAATATTTGACCCCACACAGCTGCTTGCTGAACGTTTTGTCATGAACGACTGGAGCCTGGAGAAGCTGAATGCTACAAGAAATTCAACCTTGAAACGACATTTAAACGTGTAAAGCCTCTTCTACTGAGCCTTGTTACAAAAACTGAACATTTAATACAAGTTTAGTCAAAGTGGAGTGAAGATGAACCACAATCATGTTCTCAAAATCTAATGACAAGTCTAAAAAGGAAGAAAGTGACACACTTTTTGCAACGTATATTGTTAATGTAATGTATGCAGCCATGGAAAATTTATTTTGTAATTATTGGAAAATGTTTCTCTTCTTTCTGCCTTCTTTTCACTCATGTATTATAACAGAATCTGTTTGTACTTTTAATAATACAATTTGTTAAATCGAGTGAATAAACTTATTGATTGGTTGAAAGTCAGAGTATCCCCGGTACCGACTAAATAAATATAAACTTCTGAACGTGAAGAAAGCTACAAAAAAAGTTTCTAAAAATATTCTCAACACGTTTTCTGGCACTTAACAAATATAAATAATTTTAGTAATTATGACCTAAAGCAAAAAGAAGTTTGGTCTGATTTATTTTCAGATATTGAGGAAAAAAATGTTTATGTGTCTTTTTATTTGTGTATGAAAATATTCTTTTTCAATTACAAATGTGTCTAGGGTAAATAACCTTGAAACAGAAATAACAGAAAGTCAGTTAAAAATGTAAATCATCCATGAAACGTATTAAAATTTATTTTACAAAAAGATCATCAAGACAAATACAATCAGGGTGATGAAGGACACAACTAATGTGAATTTCACAATGAAGAACTTATTTTTATTAACCTTAAAAATAATGTAAATATCTCTAATTTAATTACAGTAATTTGTCATCTGTCACTGGACTTTATATTTATTTCAAAATTTCAAGTTTCAAGGTTAAGAACGTGTTTTTGTTTACAATAAATAATCCAAAACAAATTTAATACATCACCTTAAAATAAAGGAAATAACAGAAATCTCATTACAGTACTTAAGTAAAGAACAACAAAGAAACTATAAAACCTACAGTATTATTTGCAAAACGTTGAATTTCTAATAACTTACATCAAAAATGCTCCAGTGCGTATGGCTTCATAGTTAACTTCATAAACATGAACATTAAATCCCGGCTGACCTTGGAGAGCGGCAGGACGAGGAACGCTCCTCCTCCACTCGACTCAACGATGACGGCCAGAAACTTTGGGTTGACGGCGCAGAAGGAGCTGTCCCACGTCACCTTGGAGACGCGGATGTCATCGTAACCCTGCTCAGCTTTGACCGCCTGCCCGAAGACGTGGCGAAACTTACTCTGCCGCACGATGCTGCGACTCATGACTGGACAGGAGGTGGAAGCACAATGAGGGAAGAAGAGAGAGGAGGAAAGGTTAAGGATAAGCAGAGAGAAATAAACAACAATAAATCTTATAAGATGTGGCAGAAAAGCTTACAGTAACTCTACATCAAAGTCTGGTCTGACTTGTGAGGTAAATTATTCTGCTACAAATGTGAAGGCGAATGCTACAAGTTTAACATTAAGTTGTGTTTGTAATTGTGACTCTTATTACTATGTCAAATCTGGTCTTTGTCTATATTCTTTCTGCAAAAATGTTTGTCCTTTTAGGCAACTTGTTTTTCTTTCAGATCAGATGAACAGAAACTGCAGCTGGTAAATAATCAGTTTTGTAGTTTTCCTTTGAACTCGATAAAACTACAAACTGTTTCATGGTTAATAAATCTTTCAAATTCTCATGCAGAAAATCATGCGTTTTTTAAAAAAGTTTCAAAACATAAATTCTAATCAAAATTTATTTATTCCAATGTATTCAAGTCTTGGTGAAGTAATAAATGTATTGGAGATTCATTTTTGCATGTTATATGTATGGTAAAAACATAATTTTTTTTTAATTATTATTCCTGTAAGCAACAATAAAAGTACTTTGTAATATGTGAATATTACTTTTTAAAGGATTACAGCTACCTTGGTCACCTGTAGTAATTAGATCCACCACCAGAGGGCAGGATACAAAAGTATGATTTTAGACAACAGGTTTTTAAGACTACAAATTTTGTTAAATAGTTTAAAGTCTTAGAAATATGCACAGGAAAATAGTCTAGATTCTAAGGTTAAGAAATCTAGACTGAAATCTTAAATATAATTGTGATTCTGATCAAACCTGAGCAAAAATGTTCTACTTTAACCAAAACTAAATAAAAAAAAACACAGTTTGAAAGATGGAAACTTTTCTACTTGTTTGTCTTTAAGGTTGTTTTTGTATTATTCTACACTGATTACAGATTCTTGAAAACACTTCAGTTTTATTGTTTTATAAGAAGAGATTTTAGTTTCTCCACAAATATTAAAAGCTACTGCTGTTTTCGTAAAATTAAATCTTAAATTTCAATTAAATAATTTATTTTTACATACTCTGTGTATTCTTTAAAGAAAAAAGGTGAGTTATTTTAAATGTATTTTTCTTTATTTTTGTTTTAGTATTTTCATTTTGAAGTTGCCTGTTAGTTCAGAAACATCTTCTGCTTTTGTCATTGTTTAACAGAAGCAGCTTTAAATAACCCTGAGTGTGTTATCTACATGAACTAACAGCCCATCTGCATGTTTTAGCTCCGTTTGTTGACTGACAAGTAGCTGTCCCGTGGCCACTGCAGACAGCAGATCTCTAATCCTCCAAACACAGGGGATATTGTATAACAGAGAAGATATTAATAGTTGATTGTCCCAGCAAACACTATGTGCGATCAAAACATCAGAAGCAAACACACATAGTATGGATAGAGCAGATAAAAGTTGGGAGAGGGCTCAGAAAATAAAAATCTAAATCTGTTTGGATGTTTTCCAGATGACAGTGTGACAATAGGCTACGGCTGCACAAAGGTCAAAGGTTAAAATTAAATCTAAAATAAAGAAGATGACTATTTTAGATGCTCCTTGTTGCTCAAGAAGGTAACCTTGACTCTAATTTTTTAAAGTGTCAATATTTCTTTTTAATTTCTAAAGGTCTTTAAAGATTTACTTTAGCTAAAGAAGTCTGGTTTTTCACCCCAGATTATTTTGAGAGGACAGATTTTTGCTTGTCAAGCCAGTTTAGTCCCAGACCTTTGAAACATTTTGGTAGAAAGTAGCTCCAAAACTCAAACACCCAAGCAGAATTATTTTACAAACCATGCAACTAGCACTATTTAATTGTCAGCTTGTCTCAATAACACAGTTTGATCCAATTCCTTTGGCTGGATAAAACGCAAAATAAATTTCATCACCACTGACTTGGAGTAACGCAGCCTGGCCACCACTTATAGAAAAGAACAGGACTGCAAAGTTGTAAAATTGTTTTAAATAGCATTTCAATTATGAAGTACAAATCTTTTTCATCATGGTCATATTGGGCCTATTCTTGTTTATTTTGAATTACTAATTGGGGAATATTCTGTGACAGGGACAGTCCCTGTCACAAGCAGTCAATGTCCAAAGAATAAAGACACTTCTGGAGAACGTACAGCACAAATGTGTTTCTTATAATAAAGCCTTGAAGAGAGTCGACTGAAACTGAGACTTCACAGTAGAACATAATCCAGAAATGACCTCAGAGAGGAGGGGAGACATGACTGGACAAATGTGATGAGAGGACAGAAAGCTCTCCCTGCTTTCCTAGAAGTTCTACTTTATCTAGAGATTTACATTCCAGACTGCCATCTGTGGGGCGTTCAGGGCCCCTAGATCCGCACCTTCAAACTGTGTTTGCGTTTCTGTTTTTTCTATATTTTAACAATGTTATAGCTGGACTGTTGAAAAAAGGCATTTTGGAGTGTCATAAATATAAGACATTACAATTGTTTAACTTTTTATCCAGCATATAACTTTCTGGACTGCTGGCTATAGTGGTCCAGAAAACTGTAAACATTCAATGCCTAACTTATTTGGATTAAAATAATCCTAGGCTAATGTGTTCACGTTGGGTGACATATGAATGAATATATCAATAATGTACAATAACAACAAATCTCTGATTTGGAGCAAGAACTTAAGTTTGTATTTAGCTTGAAGTAGCTTAGCCACAGCTAAGCTAATGTCAAACTAGCCCACTAGCTTCGCTGTACTACATGTTAGCTCTATTTTTAGTAAATGTAATTTTTAAAAGTTTACTTTTATAGTAAATCAACTCTTTTTTTTATTTTTTCCTACCGTGTTTGGTTTCATGAGGTCAGCGAGGTGCGTTTGTGATTCTACTGCCAACAACGTAGCAGCAGAAGCTCCAAAATAAATGTTTGTAGATTAAAGAGTGCAGCCCTGTTTCTTTAACAGGGATTGAGATTGCGCTGTTGGTTTAAAATACATGTGAAGGCAGAGAATTCTGAATTAATGCACATTATTATCCTGTTGTTTGCAAACTATTAATGATGCTGGTATTTTGCACGTCCATTTCATAAATTAAAAATAACATTTCAAACACTGCCAGTCAAGCTTGTACCGGTTACACTCCAACAGTTTGTTTTAAAAGTGCGCTGTTTTGGCCTTTTCAGTAATTATGTGTACATGACATATCCATAAGTGGGGAAAAAAAGCCTGCAAAAACTGTCTTCTGTCTTGTACAGGTTAATGAGATAGCCCTGTTCGTGGGTGTGAGTGCTGCGCATGGCACAGAGCGAAAGAATGACACGGCCACTTTCCTAATATAGACATGACAAATTGATGCGTCCCACCCGGAGGGCCCGCTCCTCCCACCTGCCTGCAACGTCCCAAATAGTCCCAGAAAGCAGGCGGCGGCCCCAGTGGCGCTCTGCCGCTAATGAACAGACAGTAAATTTAAACAGCCGCTGCGTACAGCCTGTGCAAACACCCAGAAACACCGACACATAACTCTTAGAGGTGAAGGGCGTCAGAGGTCGGTTGGTCTACCTGCAAAACGCACTAAAGAAATGGCAGCAGTGCAGAGTCTGAGTGCTTAGTCCTTTCAGTCTCCATGCGTCAGGACGCACAGCAATAAATAACCCGACGCACCTCTAACGCCAATGCAGCAAACACCGACACGCAGCTCACCTCAGGTTTTGGGGAGTCCCCTCTTCCCTCGAGAACTTCTTCTGCGGTGTTGCCTCCTCCTTCTTCTCCTCTTCCTCTTGTTGTCTTATGAGTTATATGAAGTCCCGCGGTCCGCTGTCCTGAAGTGCGGAGTCCTGGCGAGGGGACGGACTGGGTGACTGCGCGACGCTCCTCAGCAGGGGGAGAGAGAAAGAGGGGAGACAGCGCCGGGGCAGAGCAGGCAAGACAGGACGGTGGGAGGGTGGGTTACCGTCTATTTTAGAACAGGCTCCGTCAGTACGGGGAAACGCGAACTTAGGGGCGGGGGGGATATGCGTTCACGGCGGACACTGCCGACCAGAGGTCAATCACTGATGCCCCCTGGCTATTAGGGGCTAAATAAGTGATACACTGTTAAAACCAACTGTTAGAATTACACGAATAAAACCGATGCGACAACTTTTGATGCATTGATTGTGTGTGGAAAAATTAAAGTATGACAAAAAAGAAAATCCATTTTATATCGTCTGAATGATGTAGACTGTGTGCAAATTTGGGTATTTTTAAATAAAATGAGTAAAAATAAATAGGATCTTCACAAAATTAATATATGAACTAGTTTATCTGTTGAACACTTTTGAAACAGATATACCATTAGAAAAAATGGTGTTTACAAGCAATACGATTCTTTGAACATCTCTTACTTCAACAATAGGACTCTATTGTGAAAGCTGTTTGTTGCAACTTGGCTTTCTTACAATGCTCTGCTATCATTTATATTTAATTTATAATTATTTAATTGGCAAATCATTTGAACAGAGAAGGATTTTTGTCTCTCCTGACCATTCACTTTCTTCCATTTGTTACATTTCCCATTTATGTTTCTATATTACCAATAGGCCTTTTTCAAAGAACATTAGTAAAGAACATTGGAATTTAAAAATTTTAAGGAATTATACACAATCAAAACAAATTATGGTTCTACTTAGAAACTTTTGAGTGATATTATGCTGGCTGGAAAGTTGAGGGGTGGCAGAGGATGTTTTCTGGAAATATTAAAGCAACATCTGAAGAAATCCATCAGGAATTGGACTGAAATCAGACTTCCAAATCAATAATCAGTGAAAGCTGGTGTAACTCCTGGCTGAGTTATACCAGTTCTACCCAGGAGGTAAAGGCCGAAATTACTTTGTAGTTATAGCTAAAATAATCAAAAGCAAACTTTTCTCTCGTCGTTTTACCAACAGACTTTAAGTCTCTTTAACAAACTCAGAAAACACATGACTTTTAATAATCTCCATTTTTATGGTCACAGTTGAAGCACAATATAAAATATTTACATCAACAAATTAAAATAAAATCCAAAATGGGGTTGACATTACATACACACACAGACACACACACATACCCGACACCTACTACCGCCTAAGCATGCTCCCCGAAAAGTAGCAAACCCACGTGAAAATAAAGTCACAATCAAAAGTAAAAAAAGGGAGTAAAGTGCATGTATGACAGACGTCCCTGTACAGATATTTCTGGTTGCAGAGAAGCTTCACTTGCCAGGCACAGGCACACTCCTAAAAGCTGTACTAAAGAGATCCATTCAAAATAAAACTAACTCAGTCACCGACACATTCCAGATGTTTATAAAAACATTTTTAAAAAACACACGTAGTTTCTAAACACTCAGAATTTAGACTTACATCCAAAAGAGATCACAGCAGGAAACTCATAAATATACACTCTGCCATTATGCTCCAAGCCCCTAAAACTATCCTTCCTCCCTCACAGCTAAACACACAAGGAATCGGTTCTGAGCGGCTTCAGAGCTGAGAGAACAACAAGACACCAGTTTTTTTTTTCCAGTTTATCAAGTGTAGTTCAAATTGTTTCAGACTGAGGAGGACATTCCAGAAAACCAGAGCCTGACGACTCCGCAGGTCAGATTTGGTTGAGGTATTGATATTGTGGTACGAAAAATAAAAAACACATTCTTCCACTCTTTCCATTTCAAAATCCAAAATTTGGGTTTCCACTTCCTGATGAAGAAGCGCTGGGAACAGATTTTTAATCTGCATTCAAGCGACGGTTGGCGGTTATGATTTCTGCCTGATTATGGCAGTTACGCAACAATATTGGCGCAAAATGAATGAAACTCTCCAGAAAATATGTTTTGAGAAACATTAGCAAGAGGCAGAAACAACAGAGGCAACATTCCACCTTCCTGTGATATACGAGAACGATCAAGAAAACCAGCAATGATGGGCACAGGGAGTATGTACAGGCTCAGGACCAAGTTTGGGTTTTGATTATGCTTCGGATCAGACGACGGTTCTTATTGTTTAATTGATGGCGTCGCTGATTTCACAGAGGCTCTTGGTGGATCTGTAGGGAAAAAATGTTACAAAAACGACAACTAAAAACTATCCTTTAAGGCAAGAGGCTTCGGTTTGCTGAATAAATCCAACATGTGCACTTGATTTCCACTAAAGAGGTGCACGCACACAAACACACGCATACACACACAGTGAGGGTCACATGGTGTTGTACAGGGTGCCAACAGTTCTTTTCTGAAGCTGCCTCAGCGGATGAGTCTTCCCATACTGCTGTCTGTTGGTCAGAAGAGTCAGCCCAGGAGAATGTAGAGAGTCTTGGTCAGCGTTTGGAAGTCTTTTTGATGATGGAAAACCTTCTCCAGCAGTGGAAACATTCTTAGCTTCTGGATGTTTGCTGCTTGATAGAGGAGAACTGTGCACTCGCTGCTTTTTGGATTCCTCACCAGCGGCGTGGAGAGGAGCTTGAGAAGAGGGCGGAGCTGCAGCGGAGCAGCTGCGCTCCAGCTCATTCAGATCGTTGGCTAGGAGCTCCAGGCAGCCCAGTTTGGCCAGCGACGCCGAGCGCTTCATCAGAGATGGCGGAGTCAGGCCCGCCTGCCGGATTCTGGCTTCCACCTCTCTGACCCTTTTCTGCAGGCTGCTGCCTTGCTTCAGAGAGCTTCCCGAGCCCTGGCCAAAGCAGGCTCCCGCTGAGCCGACCTGTTGAAGGAAGACACCCAGCTCGCACAGGGTCTCCCACGTCTCCCTCAAGGTGGCGTCAGCGTGGAGTCCCTCAGCGAAACAGTCCCAGTCCACGCACGACTCGAGCTCCGTCACACCTTCCAAACACAAGAAGTTTACCGACGCAAAGGGAGATGTTGCAGAGTGTTGGAAAGGAGAAGAGGTAGACAGGAATCTGGTATCAGCAGGCTGGAGTTTGAGTCCCTTTGTGCTTTTCTCAACATTTCCCAGAACCCTCCATGTGTTCCCCCTTCCAACCGGTCTAAACATGCCATCCTCTCCCTCCTGTGCTCCCTCCGCAGACACCTGCAGGGAAACCGATGCGTCCTGTGGCACTGACGTCATCATGGAGTGGATGCTGTTTGGACGCCGCTGGGAGCTGCAGGTGCTGACAGAGGAGGAGGATAACGGCGTCTCGTGTTCCTGTTTCATCCGCTGCTCTAGCTGTAGCGTAGCTCGCCGCACAGAGCCCCTGGTCCAGTTGCTGTAGAGGTGAGGGGGGGCAACCTCCTCGTCTTCTTTCTGTTTGGATTCCTCTCTTACACTCTTGGCCTCCTTCTGAGGGACAGCGTCTAGATTCTCCATTTCCTGCTTCGACCTCGTCTCGTCTTGGTCGTGGGAGCTCTGTGGTTCTGGTGGGGTGAGGGTCTCTGTGGGGTTCACTCCTGCGACCTGCACAGGAACTGGCATTTCCTACAGAGCAGAGATCATTCAGAAGCAAAAATATTAATAAAGCGAAACCAATTAAAACATGCTTGAACATTTCTACATAAAACCACTAGAGGGCACACTTGAATCATGAGAATTTAAATGCTTTTTTGGAATAATTTAAATTATACATTGGTACGTAAATACAAAACTCAAATATACTTGAACACACAAAACAATCATTGAGATGTTAATTTCAAAAATCCAATTCAAAGAGTCAAACTTATACTATTCATTATACAAAAAACCATGCATCAGGGAGTGTTTAAGTACCTAAGGTAAGGTTAGGTGGAAGAAAAAAAAGGTATATTAGGTAAAATGAATTCATGCTACAAGGATAACTGAAGCCTTGGGAAGCCTATTCAAGAGCAGGGAGAGATTCACAGCTGTTGCATTCTTCATCTTAACCTGAACCAGAGACAATCAAAGAACTTGGCTGCCTATTGGTCCAAAGGCATCTTGAGTCTAAATATTTTCTATATTTTCTTAGAAATTACAGGTCTCTGCGTCTGGCTGTGGAGCAGAAATGTTTCTTCTGTGGATAAGCTTTAGGAAGATGCTGATTTCACACTGCCAACTGTACCAATGCCAGGACTAATGATCATGGTGTCGCTATTATATCAGTGCCAGAAAACTGATTTGACTTTAAATGCAGAGGAACTATGGCCGACTGTCAAGAAATTAAGAAATGTATCACTTTGTGCTTAATTACTCAGTTCATCTGAACTAGATTTTTTGAATCAAATTACTGAAAAATAACTTGTTTTCAATGATATTTAAGGTTAAAGATATGTAAATACTGTAGGATTTCTAAGATAGTTATAGCTTAACTCACTCACTCACTCACTCACACTAAGGACAAAGACTGAAAGAAGGTATAGAGGAAAACTTACAAGCAATGGTTACCTTTCTGTTCTCCTCCTCCTGCCCCCCACTGTTTACGTCCTCCTGTGGTAAATGGTCTTTGCCACAGCTCTTCAGCTGCACAGCAGCACTCTGAGTTTTGCCATCGTGACTCATTCCCTTGAATTTTTCCCTGGCACTAAAAAAGTTTATGTGATCTGCACTATGGCCGAACAGCAGAACATTGTCCTGCAGAACTGCGGTGGGAGAGCTGCTGATGTCATTGGAGGAGGGCAAATCTGAGCCACATGTCTGATGATCGCCCATTTCTTTAATAGGCACTGGTGCAGATAAACAGTGGGGTTCAGGCTGGAGTGTGTTTGGTGCTTCAGGTTCCGACACCAGGAGGGCAGAGGAGGAAACCTGCGGTTTGGCGGCTTCATTCGTGGATGATTGAGCTGGAGAGGGGAGGAGGTGGTGCTCAGAGGGAGGTGGGTGAGGCTGGCCCACCAAAACGCTTTGTGCAACAGTCACCACGTCTGTCTGCTCCGGTTTAGGGACCACTGCAGCAGCCCTTGGCTGGGAGGGGGGAGGCGACGATGGCTGCTCCTCTGAGTCACACAGACCATTGGAGAGGGTCGCAGGTAACACAGAACCAGCTGTGGAGTCGGGATGGAAGTGGGTGAGCTGCCTGCTGGCGGCTGTATCAGCCTGAAGGGATTCCTCCAGGCTTTTAGCTTTAGCATCACCTGATAATGACGGCGCATCATCAAACACAGAGGAGCCGAGCCGACTGGACTGGGAGCCGGTGTCAGGCTGGCTCGTGGAGTATGTTGTTTTTCCAGCGCTCTGCGACGTTACCAGTGAGTCCAGCAGATCTCTCACAGAGGGGCCCGGCATGCTGCTGGCCTGGTTATGGGGGTCCGCGCGACCCAGACTGTTGAGTTGGGCGAGGGACTTGGACAGGGGCTCATGGTGTTCAGAAAGGTCGCTATCAGAGTGAGAACGCCATAACTTGTTGTGCCTTTGCTTGCTACAAAATAAATGACAGATGTAAAGACAAAATGAACAAAATTTAGCAGAATTAGTTGATTTACATAATTTATGTCAAAGTTATGTCCTATTGTCCAAGCTTATCATCTCAATGATGATTAAATTATGAAAATGATTTTTATTATTTGAATTTTCTGTTATCAATATTTTTCCTTTAAAAGGCCACGATTGGTGAATGGCAAATCAAATTAAGGGGGGGAAAAAAAAGGCATTCATCTAAAAAAAAATGTCTGATTTAGTGAAGCTCTATTGTATGTTGGACAAGCAGAAACACATCTTCCATAAAAACCTTAAGATATTATTATGTTTAGGTGTACATTTAAATTCAAAACTGACAAAGTTACTAAAGCAGTAAAAATCACAGATATTAATACATCAAATAAGATGATAGGTTTGATCACATATTCCACTAAATTGCTAAAGTAATGACTTTTTGTATTTTTTGTTCCAGATTTCCAGTGGTTAAAATGTGTGTACCTGGCTAGCAGTATGCCCTGGTACTCCTCCAGCTGCCTCATAAAGGACGGGTTTGGTTTGGTCACAGTCCGACGCTCCTTTACGTAATCGAAGGCGTTTTTTAAATCCCAGCCGTACTCCTTCATGGCGTACGCGATCACCGTGGCTGCAGAGCGGCTTATTCCCATTTTACAGTGGACCAGGCACTTTGAGCCAGATTTCCTGGTTCATACAAGAACAATTCAGTTATTCATTGTCATTTTGTGTTTAAAACTGGCATGCAGAACAAATGATTCAGAAGCAAAATCTCAAGGAAAAGAAAAGAAAATTAGCTGATGGTTTATGTTTAAGTAAAAAAATCTTTCTCTTGTAAACATTTTTTGCCAAAGGTTTTAGTTTAAAGTGAAACTATAGTTGTGTTGATTAATTTGGGTTGGAGATTTTCTGCAGGCTCAAATCTTTGTAAATTGGTAACATTACCCGGTGTAGATTATGTAAACAACATTTGGAAGTAATTGTGAGCAATACTAACAACTATACAAAATAATCACAGTTACCTGATTGAATGTAATAAAATCACTAAATCATAAATTATCACTAACCCTGACAAAACATTTGTCTGTTGGGATTTATTCACTGCAAGTTCCAAAAATCATTGAACGTGACAAAAAACGTTTTTTTTTGTTTCCCCTTTATCCTATTTTGTTGCTTATAAACTGACTCAGATCAGCTGAAGTTTTAAATCTATACCAGTCACATGTGTTAAACCTGTACTGGATTAACCTCCATCTTAAATATATTTGCTGAACCACAGCTGATCTTTGACATATTTGTTTGTAAAAAGTCCAAGTTGTGATGTTGTAAATCAGAGATAAAAATAATACAATTTAAAATAACTTTTGTTCTTTATTTCTCTTTCAGAAATTTAGAATTTTATCTTAAAACAGGGAAAATGAATTAAGATTGGAAACACTGTTCTTTACATATTTTAAAAAGCAGTCTTCACACTTCTCCAGATTGCACAGGAATCCAATAAAACTCACTTTGCTCTAGATATGAACTTATAGGTGTCGTTCCAGTAAGCAAGCAGGTCGGTGTCTTCCTCGTCGTAGACGCGGATGTTGTGGTACTCAAACACACCGGGAAAGAAATTATCGATCTCCCTCGTTACATTCAGGATGTACTGAACCCTGGAGAGGAAAAACAGAGAAATAAGAGACTGCTTGTCTGCTGCAGTTTAACTCAAAACACACCAACCTACAATGTTCTCATTTTAAGCATATTTATTCTTTACTGTTTCCATTACTGTCCCTGCTATTGATGTTTCATTGAATGTTTCTTTGCATTTTGCTTTTCCTTACCCACTCTTCTGCAGCTCTTCCAAATTAGATGCATTCCACTCAGATCCCTGTAGGAAACAAAAGCAATCCTCAGTATTGTTCTAGGCTTTACTCTGAGCTTTTCATCAGTCCTAAATCCCATGGCAAGTTATGCCTCATGTACAGTATGTCTTTACAAACCAAACAAGCCCCAAGTACCTTAAAATTGCAAGCATTTTACTACACAAGACTGAATCAGATTGCTGTGGTTTAATACAGAAAGTGAAGCTAAACAGTTCAAGTGTAGCTAAAGCATTTTCTGTTTAGAGTAGCATCCAAAGGAAGTGTTTAAATGTTTGCTGCCAAAATACCAAGAAGACGTGGTCAAAGATCTCCGTAGGACTGTCCATCTGGCCCAGGATAACAATCATCTCTTTGTCGATGAACTCCTTGAACTCTCGCAGGTTGCATGTCATGTGCATTTCCAGCTCTGTCCGGATCTGTGGGACACAATCAGTCAGAGAACAGGCTGTTCAGTTTGACCTGAACAGCCTGTTTGGAGCAACATCTAAATAAATGACTGCTTCTGCCTGACAGATCTTTACACCAAGCCTCTGAAGCAACTCACTTCTTTACAGGTGACATTCTCGAGATCTTTCTGCATCATGATCTCCCTCAAGCTGGTTTTTATTTGTCGCTCTGTGAGCTCTCTCTCTGTGGGGCTGGAGAAACACGACATGAGTGTTTTACAAAAGTATTCATAACAAATGTCTTTAAAGACACAAACTTCAATGTATTTTATTAGGATTTTATATAATATTCCAACATAAATTAGACTGCATTTGTGATTGGAACATGGAGTCTGTGGCAAGACTTAAAATAATTTTCTCCAGGTGCTTTTAATGCTCAGCTATTTTACAAAAAACTTATAGTTCTACAAATTACTAAGTGATGTGGGTACAGCACAAACACCTTCAGAACTTTGTAAGGTAGAGAAAGGTTGAAACTAATTAAAAATTAATACTTTTGCATGGTAGTGTAAATTAGGAGTATGCCAAATAATATAGGATTTGAATATTTACACATCAGAGAAAAGGACGGGTGAGTCGGCGCGGTGTGACTGCACATCCTGCATGGCGTTCCACTCATTAATGCGGGCCTGGTCGGAACACACCCTGCTCTGATAATAGCTGACCCAGGTGAGGAACAAGCTGCCTGGGAAGTAATTGTGGCAACGAGCCACTTCACAGGCCTTGTGAAGCGACTGCAAAGACGACCTGTCAATACGAGTTGGAAAGCGTCACAATTCTGACACTAAAAAGGTTTTTGAGAATGGAATAAAGACGATGGCAGGATAAAAGCTTTTAAAACAATAAAAAGATCCATTTGTTTTTCTTTAGACTCACCACATGGCTTGCACAGAAACAGGCTTGAATACATGAACTCTGTTGCCTGTTGATACACTGAATCCCCTGAGAGCAAACAAAGAACAGAAAACTTTCACTCATTTTGCCATCTTTTGCTTGGACTGTGCTCAGTTTCATCATGTTTAGAAATGTCTCACCCATCTCCATCCAGGTGTATTAAGGTGTCACTCCATAAAGGCAAAACCATACCAACTGAACATGAGCTGTAAGGAGAAGAAAAATACACCATTTTACAACTTTATGACATCATCAAAGCTGCAAACATGAACTTGAGTGTTTCATTTTCTCACCTATCTATGGGACTAAAATCCATGCCTAAAACCACGCTCTCCTCCGTGTCCTGGCGCCCGATGGTTGAGACCACCACCATGTAGCGCGTGGCCTGAGTGTTGGCGCTCTCCAAGCGAACCGCCTGGAGGAAGAATGATTAAAGTCAGAAGCAATTTAAACAGGTAGACTGTGCTTTGAGCAGCACTGTGCACCCACCAGCTTGATGTTGTCCTCTGGTCTGAGGAGAGTGAACATGGTCTGTAGATGCTGCTGGATGTCTCCTGTTAGGATTCAAGAAATAAGTCTGATCAGACTGAATTAACGCTACAACGTTGAGCTAAAAAAAGAAACAACTACAATTTAAACAGTCTGTTAATTTAAACAGAACCTTTGCCTCACCTGCATGTTTACTCCGCAGCTGTGTGAAGCGAGAGGCTGAAGATGGAGAAGAGCCATTTCCTCGGGGCAGGAAGAGAGCAGCTCCTTTGACTGTCAGGAAACTTTCACTGATACTGCACAGACACAAAAAAGAAATTGGTTGAAAAAAAACAAAACACATTAATGAAATTTTTGGGACTTTAGATTTCAAGGACTTTACACAACAAACATTCAGATGAAGAAAAATCTTACACTGGAGGGCATGTTCATTAGCATCCCTGGTGTAGATTGCTAAAAAGCCTAAGAAATGAAATCATTGTTGCAGAATAGTCAAGCTAAAAATGATGAAAAATCCACGATTTGTTTTTTTTTTGGTTTATGCTAAGGTTTACTGGGATGTTAGATGAAACTTTATACTTTGGTCAAATGAGAGACCAAGAATTCAGCTTTTTGGCAATAAAACACTGCAGGCGAGCAGAGCATGAAAATGTAGAAAAGCAACTCATCCCCCACTGTTGCGTATAGGTGGAGGATCTTTGATATCGGCTTGTGTTTTTTTCAAAAGGTCCTGGGAACCTTGGAGTGTGTGGCATCATTAGCCCTTTGAAATGTGGAAAGATTTTTATTAAAAATTAGGTCGCTTTTGCTCAGCCCAGGATGTAGGATAGGAATAATGGCACTATTAGTGATTTTCTTTACATGTGAATAAATGCACCAGAACTAAAAGGTTATTGTTTTAATTATTGGCAGTGAGGTAAATCTATAGTAATAAAATGTTTTATTATATACACATCTTTAAATGTTTCCAGCACTGGAGCTGTTTGTTGCAACTTGCCACCTTAATTTTCACTGAAAGTTCAGATACTTTTGTGGCATTTCATTCCCCAGCCATATCAAGCAACCATAAAAATGTTTGTTCAACAGTATGTGGTAAATGCCTGCAATCAAAGCTTGCCTGAAAGGGGGATTGCATTTCAAAAGTTCTGATTTGATTTCAAGTCTCTTCTGTGCTCTACTAAAACAAACAATCTTGTGCACAACCATTACAGGCAAGATTTATGAGCTTAAGACAGCTGAGATTGCTATGTGAAACAAAATCCAGATACATACAGCTATGCTTGCTGCGTTGGTTTTTATGTATTCCTAAAATGACAGAGGCACGACAAAAATTAACTGGTTTACAAATAAATAAAAACAAATTGGACTTTGACATAAACAATTTCTTCTTTCTTTTGAATTTTCTAAATTTTTCTGGGATATCACTACTTGCTCACACAAACTTGAACAACTATCTGCCACAAACTTGGCACCACTCACTAAGCCACTTAAGCCGAGAACTCTTTGGATAATTGACTTATGTAATGGACTTAAGGTACCCAACTCAATAATCTGATTGCAAAGCTCTCAGGTGTTTTTATTGCCAATTGTTACCAAAATTTAGTGTAGTGGTGATTATAAGTTTTGCTTAGCAAATTGTTGGCATTCTCAGGATTAATCCAACGCTGAAACTCATGTCTGTTTGTATTTTATGACGACAGTGAAGGCAGATCCTGTCAGCACTGATGACTGAATATCCATATCCGTCACTCATTTCAAAGCCAGAACATAAACATAGGGCAAGGATGAGGTGGGGAGACAGAAAGTCTGGAAATATAACCACCTGTCATCAAGACAAAGGAGTCATTCCAAAACAAAAGTGACAAAAAAGACAAATGTTGGCTTTAGTCAAGCACTTTTGTGCTACAAAATTCCACTGTAAAAAATGTTGTATATTCTAATGAAACAAAGAACTAAATTTTTTAAGAGAAACTTTGGTTTTTCTGTGAAGGATTTAGAGGATCAACAAGGATTAGACATCCTAAAAACACAGTCAACACTCACAAATGACAGCAGTGACAGTGTGATGACAATACCCACATGCCACTCTTCAAAACAAAAAAATAAATCTGCATGTTTGCACCATGCCGTTAGCATGCCTACAGGATCTTCATACCAAGATCTTGTGAAAGAGCTGAGTTTGCACACAGACCCACACAGCATGTCTTATGGAAGTGTTAATAATGAATAGGTGCAGGAAATATTTCTTGCTTCGTTGATCAAACACATAAATCCCCAATAAATGCCAGCATGATCCAGAGTGTTCACCTCCAGAGCTGACAGATTAATTATAAGCTATGAAAGTGTCTGGGGTACACAGTGTGCTTGCTGCCCTGTGCTCCCTTCAGATGCATGGAAACGGAGGTGGGTGGAGGGGAAGAGCATGAGCATTTGAAGCATCTGCATGGAAGTTTGTAAGGAGGCAAATGCAAGGTAAACAGTTTCAGCCAGGCTGAAACTGGCATACTTTCTATAAACTATAGAAAGTATACTTCATGGCTTTAATGACTGCAAGACATTTTAATCCAAGCCTACTTAGAGCATGACAAAGACTTAAGAAAGTGGGCTAAATAAAACAACTTAAGAGGAGTGCAAAATGTTACAGCAGCTCACAATGTGATGATTTCCAATCAGAACTTACATCTGATAGATTTCTCCCTGGGAAATCACGGAGTTCTCGGTGAAATAGGGTCTGATCCTGACCCCACAGCAGGCGCAGAAGCAGCCGGCAGACGAGCTGCGAGGGGCGGTCACCACTCCGGGAGGCATCGCTGCTCCGGCGGCGGGGACGGGACGCGCTAAATCGGGGTTAGCTATCGATAACCGCCAACTAGAATGCGTGAATCCCTCAAGGATTAGCTCGAACGTAAAAACTACGCTAATTCACACTTTGTCGTTGTTTTATTATTGCTCATGGCATCGCAACAAACGAGTCTCCGGTTGCTGCTCACACCTGCGCGGTATTACGATGAGCACAGGCAAAAGAAATAAAAATCCCGCAAAACCGCTGACACGTTTATTAACAGAACTGTGACGAAGCAGGTGCATCACCATCTGCTCAGCGGATACTTTCTCATGTGTCTGCGGCAAGCTGCGGTAAATCCTCCCGCTGAAGGGGAGGAGACACTCGCATGGTCCAATCGGAGGAAACAGCAGGATGTGAAGGTCTGGATGACGGATTATCAGGGGGGAGAAATTTTAGAGAGGGGCTCTTGAGTAAGAGACCTAGATTAAGAAATATTTTTATCAAACGTATATTACAACATACTGAAAAAGGTTGCATCGCCATTGGTAATTTTTCTTCTGTGAAGGATATCTGGCAAAACATTGCAACCTCCGACAGGTTATGTAAATATGACTATTGTCATCATGGCTCCTGAAGGTGGTCGGACATATTAGGCAGGGAGAGAACATTTTGCCCTCGAAGTTGGTATTTTAAGTAGGAAAATGGACAAGAGTAAGTATTTGAGTGAAGGGCCAAATTTTGAAGGACAAAACTGCTGTTTTTGTGGGATGCCCTGTTCTCCTTAAAACAGTTTCTGTTCATGACAGAAACGGTGGTAAACATGTGATAGGGTCACATGCAGAGTGAAGGTTTGTGATTAGACCCAAAAAACAAGCCACTATGGCTCAAATCATAAAATCTCAGAATATAGAGAATCACAGATTTTGTGAATGGGGTTGAATAGTCAGAGATTTTTCCTGTCACCAAAGAATGCCAAACATTGGGAATATAAGCATTACATTTGGACCAAAGAGCAATAAAAAGCCATGTAGAAACCCGCTTTTCTAAGGCATACTATGGAATCAAAAAGCTCTGCAAATCTAAAAGGTATTGTCAGATTGTAGTTTGTCAGACACCACAGCACACCCTCAGAGGTCTAGTGGAGTCCAGGTCTCGAAAGGTCATGGATGGTGTAGAGAAAATGTTTTAGAATATTATGCCTTTTGGTGTCACATGATGCAGTAAAAGCCAGCTGACATAATCAGGAAGTAGGAAGTCTGACAGGGACAATTATGATAAAGCCCCTCAACATAAAACATAAGCCGGTTTAAATAATTGGATGGATGAATATTCAGATTTACCTTCTTTAACCAGCTTGTTGCAACTTTTCAGTTTCTTCTGACTATCTTTCTAAAATTTGCCTAAGATGTTTCTCATGTTTTCAATCCTGGTAAGACAAAATCCCATTCTTGTGACTCTTGTTTAAGGAGTAATAATCTTCCCTCAGCATGAAGCATCTTGTGAATAGAGTGAGCTACATATTGACCATGTTTGTGTTTTCTGATCACTTCTGCTGGGAGAATAGCATAACATATAGCAGGCCTGCGTTTGAGCCAGCTACACCTGATAACGTGGGCGTTTCCACAACAACAAACAACAAAAACAACAACGGAAAAAGACGATTGAGAAATCAAAACTGACGGTCCAGCCTTCCCATGTGTGTAGTAGAAACCTGACCATCGACTTGGGTCACGCTACCCGTTGATCACACATGGTTTCGGGTTTTAGGCTACGTTACATGCTGAGGGCAACTGCTTGGCCACCACCTGACAGCAAAACACTCCCCAGGATAAACAACAACTGCAGTGGTCTGCTATGTGCTGTGGCTCATGTTTTACTTATTGGGTTCGTCTGTGTAGACATTTACTTTTGGCCATTCAAAGGTCATCTCTGGTCTACTTTGATCAAGGAGGAGTTTGCTGAGACCAAAATACTTGCAGCAATCTTTAATAAGCTTCATAATCTGATAGTTACCAAAACAACATGTAAACACACTGTTTACCTGGCCAACAATACTTACTCTTTTTCCTAAACAAGAATCTTAACATAGTTCCCTGATTCTTTGTTACACACTTTTACAAGTGTTAATGCCATTATTCATATCATACATCACAGGTCGAGCTAGAAAAGGTCAGAGGCCACCAGCGGGGTTAAGTTTGTGTTTGGGTTGTTGAAGCCATTTCTCAAGTTCCACCTGACTGCTCTGTTTCTGTTTGTCTGCTGAAACTCACAGCATCCAATGACACGCGACAAAGGCAAGGATGTGGTTTTTGCAAGCAGACACCAGACACTCAACTGTTGCCACATTTATAAACACATACAGTGGCCTTACTGATCACAGAAGAGCCTTAAGTATTTAATTCAAGAGTAGACACACTCACTATTCAGCAGGAATATTACATTTTATTCCTTACAGACTTTCAACAGTCTCATCATTGATGTAAAATACTTTCTGTGCACCAAGTTATAACAAGGTTAAATTGAAATGCTAAATTAAACCCTCATTCTATTCTTTTCTCCATCTAGAGTGTGAGATTGTAAGAGATCAGGAATACTGATCAAAACTATGAGAGAATCATGTTTAAATCCTCAGTCTCTTTGTAATGTCCCCTCTGTGGGTCAGCCAGTGAATGCTGCTGCTTTAGCTACCGCCATAAAGTGCTGATGTCACAAGGTTTAATCAGCAGCGCTGCAGTGGGCCTCGCTTACGTAGGCACAACCGCTGCATCACCACATCAGAGTCTGAATGAACGTCTGCTGCAGAAAATACACACACATTTTAGCAACGTCAAGAGATATAAACTCACTCAGAACCCTGCATAGTGAAAAAATTTATTCAGAATGCCGACTGACTCAGGATCCATCTGAGAGCATCATGACGCAGATTTAAAAGACAAAGAGAATAAAAAAAAAAAACAGAATTAAAAGCTTCTATTAGTATTTAGGAAAACATATAGAACTAGAACCACACTCACCTCTGACAAGGGTTTTGTTTCTGCTCTGGTAATATTGGATTTATGTGTTACTTTCAACATCGCAGAATTATTGTACCAAGAGTTTAAGATATAGTTGGGATTAGATTTGATAGACTTACATTTGTGTATGAACACAATGAACCCATTGTTCATACCAAAATCATGACCGATGTTGCTCAACCTATTCTGATCATTTTTAAATATGCTTCCCCTGGGACATATTTTTTTAAAAACATGATATACAGTTGTACTCTAAAGATGATGATATCATGCTCTATTTATTAATAAAATTAATCCCTACTTAAATTAAAAGCCTTCTTAAAGAAATTAGCTCTTTGATACCCAGCAGCTTTTTTAAGATGGATGTTGGATGGATGTTTCGGATGTTACAAATTTCATCTTGTGGCATCCTAACAAATAAAAAAAAAAAGTAATGTTACTCTTTCAACAAGTCTATCCACCTCCTATGAATTATTGGGGAGAAACATTTAACACGTGTGTATAAGAAATCATGCTCATCTTTATCTCAATAAACAATGTTATACAAAACTACTCTCTTATACAGAAAAAAGAAATACTTCAGGTTAAACATCCTGCACTGCATGGGCATACATGTGGAAACTTTGACTTTTGTCCCACTAAATGACTATAATTACTATAATTCCAGTATTTTGGTAACAGCTGGAGAATTTATATTGACGTTGTTCAGCTTTGGGTAGAGGATAATACTCAGGTTCTCCACCAGCGGTAACCTCTGGTTACAGTGGCTCTCCAAATCAAAACAAAAGTCCCAGGGAGGAAACAAACGTTTCTATTGTGAGCTATAAATGAAGACTGTAGAAAAGTTGGGAAGGCACTTTAATTATAAAGTCAGCTGTCAGGGATCCTTGACCATCAAAACGGCAACCTGGCCAGTTTACAAAACCCGGGCAGGACAAGTTGGGCAAAGTTAGTTTAACAAGTTGCAAAGGCTGATTAAAATGGGTAAGTATACACTTGCATAAAGGCACTCAAAATACTCCATTAAATTCAAAGACTTTCATTCAACAAACAGCAGACAGAGAAAACCGTGTCAGATCACGAGTGGATGTGATCATCACAGCCCTTGAGAATTTGATTCTTTTTCCGCTTTGATCAATTTATACTTAATTTTTTTTTTTTTTCAAGTATGAAAAGGAGTCGTCTTCCAGGGGATGTTTTGGTTTAGCCATGATGTGCCACTTAATTTCCAAATTGAATTGCTGTGATTTACAACAATGGAGGTAGCTTAGCGTTACTTTGTTTAGATCTCAGGTCATATCTGATATGAGCCTTTTCACACAATCAGTGGAAACAGGGTATAATACAAATTCTTCATTAAGATTGTTCGTTTAATGAATAAAATTTATTTCCACAATGCTTACCAAAAGTTTAACTACCAAGAAAGATCAACTGATCTACAATGGTTTAGTAAATGAGTAGAAAATTTGGAGAAATTGAAACCTTTGGTTATAAAAATCCTAGTTTGACAGCAAATTAGTATGAAAGTATCGCATTTCTTATGCAGTACAGTTCTTTTTACAGAAATAAAATAGATAACCATCAGATTATTCAATAAACAAACTTCAGTTATTAGCTTCTGCAGCATCGCCCTTAAATAAGTACAAGAAATTTTATCTCCTACTTCTCTAAACTAAAAGCTTTTTTACTGAACGCATGTTGCTGTTCAGAAACAGGAGAAGTAAACATCACTGAAGGTCTGAGATAATTTTAAGTCAAGAAAAGTGCCAAGTCTTCAAACTGAACGTTGTGTAAATGAATGAAATTAAATTTTTTAAAAAGATGATAGATCTTCTATATAGAACTCGAATACCATGAGGCAAAAAAGAATCTGCCAGATGCTGCCTTATTTTACTACAAATCTTCACATTTTTAGAAACTGATTTGCTTTCAGAACAGATTATATAAATGTCCCATCAGTCTTTATTAGGATTTGAAAGTAAAATTTATTAAACTATTCAAAGTTAATATGACATCTGATTGTGTACCTTTAACTATGTAAACACATACATAATCAACCCCTTTATGCAAGCAAAGATTTCCATGCCAGCTGCACAAATACAGTCATTTCTCTCAGAGGGATGGCGCAGAGTTCTGATGACCAGACAGACACACAAACGCTCTGAATTTGGGAGTGGTTACCAATCTGTCCCTGGATCAGCAGGGCAGCTTCCCTGACCCACATACTGACATCAGCCCAACACAGGCGCTGCTGCCCTCTAAAGGACAGACAGAAAATAACCATTAATTATCACCAAAGGATTTCAGGCTTTCACTTGTGATTAAAGTGCTGAATCTAACAAAGAAGTAAGAGTGCTCAACATTTAAACACATTTGGGAAAGGCTGTGATTAGTGATCACTGTTGGGTCAAAAGCAGTTACAGCTGTGTTTGCGTGAAAGCGGGTAAACCAACTCTCCAGCTCCGCAGCAGCAAGGGGCGTGACAACAGCAGCAACAGCTCTCAATCACATCAGATTTACAGAGAAAGACAGTCTGACGCAACATACGAGCACAAGTTTAACCTGGTAAAACAACATTGCATTTAAGACATAGTAATCATAGTTTACACACACGCATAAAAAATATTATGAGTTTCCTCTGAGACAAAAAACAACATGGGGCTAAAACTATTACCTCCTCGGCTGAGAGCGGCGATCATCCTCCCCACTACCGGACTCCTGAGAACAAATACATAATATATCAAATTAAAAAATATAATGTACACTCTTTATTAAACATGCTGACATCTAAGGTGAGCCATGGCATCATTGTGAAAATGGAAAAAGAGTGAGGTATGTTGGTTTAATCAGATTTTACATTTCTATTGCAAAATGCAACAAAGATATTGGAACTCCACATTTTTCTAACATTGCAAAGCCATATTTTAAGGTAAATATGGTTGCTATTGTCCTTTTTTAAAAACTGAATGTTTTTTTTTTTTTTCAAATTCAAACATCAGAGTTTTGGCCTTCAATTCAACAGTGAATAAAAGAAAAAAACTATTTTGCAGTTTTCTGGCATCTGTTCAATTTTAAAATCTGTAACCCTATTCTCAAATCTGGAGTGTATTATCCTAAACTAAAAACAGCCTTTGTAAGGCACAGTTTGTGATCTGTAATAAATTTGAGTTGTTTGGAAAACATCAAAAATAAAAAAAATAGTGTCAAAGTTGTCAATGGCATTCAAACCAGATCCAAATGAGGAACCACTGGTTCTGTTTTAAAGGTGGAAACAGAAAGACAATTACTATTGGAACTGCTGTCACAAAATTGCACTGTTGAGCTGATATTATAATGAATTAGAAAACAATTTAAACAAATAAAACCATACAAGATGTCATGAATCTAGTTAGTTTGAAAAGAGACAGAATCCCAAACAATTTATAGTCAAACAAAAAAATAACCTGTTAGGATGCGTGAAAGAACAGTAACTTTAACATTTACACACACAGGTGTCACACAAAGAGAATAAAAGTACAAGTGGCATCTGTAGAGTACTGCCCGGCAGAGCCATGCGACGGGGGCAGAGTTCAGCTCCAACTCAATTTACACACTGCAGGAAAATGATCTCATTCTGTTTTTAAGGTGTGGCTGGGAAGAATAACATTTTCACACACACAAACACCAACAAGCAGGGAGATGGGGAAAGCCAAAGTGTAAATAAACGTAATATGAAGCCTCGTTAAATAAAAAACCCGAGGCTTGGCAGCAGATGAACACTTGGTACTTATCTTGTAATGCCCGGTACTTATCTTGTTTATTCTAACGTGCCTTAACAACATTACTAAAACATCAGCAGCTTTACCAAAGGGAAGGGTGAATAGTAGGTTGATGGTGGGCAACAATGAGCACAGACAAAAGATGACTGAAGCAAGGAAGAAAGCTATAATGGAGTATTATTTGCTGATTCATTCATGCAAATTGCAAACATGGCTTTGGCATATTTTGTATGCAAGAGTAGAAAGAGTATAGGAAGATTTTGACCAAGCCATCTTTGGAAAAAAGGATGAAAATTGCATTAAACCATCATTGGCAGTTCTGACAACACTGCTGTGGCTGTAGCTTAATATAATAACCGCAACGGGTGGTGCTCATCCTCTTTCAGCCAACGTATCCGCAGGTTTCCATTGTCGGCTGCTAGACAGAACAGCCCAGGAGACAGTTCAAATAAATCCTAAGCACAGATGCATGTCTGAGGTAAACTATGAGCAGCTGGAAACATGAGTCCAATAACGTGATTGCTCTGTTCATGGCTTATTTGAACAGAAATAAATAAAGCATCAGTGAACAAACCTAAAAGGCTCTAATTCGTATATGGTAATATGTGTCCTTGTATCTTTGGTGGCCATAACATTTAAATATCGTAGAAGTCACAATTTTGGAAAAAATTTGTTATACCAGTGATCAGCAAAAAGTCAGCTCTCCGAATGACTGCACAAATGTAGAGTAAAGAACTTTATCGTATGGTAGGTTTTGATTTTGCGTCAGAAGATTGATATCTGCTTTTTTATGCAAGCGTGTCACATGCTGCTTCCACCTGAACCTTGTTTGGATAAGAAAACAAAGACTTTGCATACATGAAAATGTGAGAATTTTCCAAGGTGAATGGAAATGTGGGGCCTGAGCAAAAGGGACAACAGAAACTAGGCACAAGTTTCTGCTCATGTACAACATCCTGTATTATCTGCCTTCATTAGAAAAATACTAAAAAGGTTCTAATCTAGAGGCCAACGGATGGCTTCAGCATGTGTGCGGCACACAATGGATTTCCCCTAACTCAGGCATTGTACAAGGAAATGCTACAAAAAACATGTTGAGGGCAAACAACTAATTGGCGTTTCATTAAACGTCTTCGTACAACACATGCACACATCACATCTATTCAAAAACGGGAAGCTGTGCAACTTGTTATTGCAGTATTTGAGCACAGGTCACAAGGTAAAATTTCCACCTGAAAGCACTTCCCTACCATTTACTCCATTACTTCAGCAGCTTTTCCCTGGATCAAAAGTAAAACCTCTATAAAATGAGATTAAAACTCAGATTGGCTACTAATAATTGCAGCATTCTCTCCTCTATGCTGTTTGTTTTTATGCTTCATGAGGAAAACAAGACAAAACACATGTGTGTGCACAGCAAGGCAGTTATCACCATGCCTACTCACAGAACCTGTTTTCCTCTCGGAACACAAAAGGCACGGGGTCAATTTTCAAGGCCATTATACTAAGACTGAAATTCTTTCTGTTTAAAAAGTAACTTAACATCAGCGTCTTATTCAGGATCATAGCAAGGGAAAAGCAAATAGATTATTAATCTGATATACTAATGGATTACTTGTAGGGAAACTGTAATTCTGAAACATTTCCACGACTTTTTCAGCAGTTTCACAGTGTTGCCACAAATCGATTACAAAGGTATGATGTGACAGGAGGAAGCACAGTGAAGCAATGGTCAGCAATGCTGCCTTGCACCAAGAAAGTTCCGGGTTTGACTCCTTGCCTGGGCTCTTTCTGCATTGCGTTTGCATGTTCTCTCTTGCGGTTTTCTTCAAGGCTCCAGCTTCCACTCACAGTCCAAAAACTAACTGTTCTGTTTATTGATCTCTGTCTCTTGTGGTGGTTTTTCCTGTCTGTCAAGCCTCTTTGTTGCCCTGTGATGGACTAGTGACCTGTCCAAGGTGTGCCCTGCCTCTTGTCCAATGACTGCTGGAGATAGGGAACCAGATCACTGGATGGATGATATAATTGTTTTTATTTAAAGCAGAAAAGTTATAGTATTGTTATACAAACAAATTACCTATATAAACTTAAGAAAAAATGAAGAATAACCATTCACTAGACCTAGTAATATTTCTGTAAAGATGACCTAAAGAAATGGCCTGAGATTTAAATCGGACAAGTGAAAAGAACAACTTTTTTTTTGTCAATATATCCTTCAAAACTTACAACTTACACAAATTCAAGTATATAACTGCAATAATTAACACCATGTACATTAATGTACTTTTATTAAGTGGCAAAAATATATATGTCAACCTCTCCAGATTGCATGCGTCTTTCAAATTATACAATGAAACTCGCATTTCTAAGCAAGCATGTACAGGTAAAAAAAAAAAATCTGTAAACTCCACTGCCTAAGGCATCAGAAATAGTACACAAACAGCTGCACCTACACAGGAAGTGTGCACACAAGCCTGATTTTTTTTGTGTACAAGTTTGCTTGTAGATTACTTCCTCTCTCTATTTCAGGCTTTCTGGGGTGGTTCCTGTTTCTCTGGACCTTAGACCTCCAAAGGAAAGGACAACTCCAAAAACACCTGTGTTTCTCATTTGCATGGGGCTACCTTCACAACACACCATAACACAACAACACACACAGAAACAGAAAGAGAGGGGAAGTCTAGTAGAAACTATGCAGAGTGTGTCTGGGGAGGTGATAGACATGCAAAAACATAGACACACACGTCCATATTCGCCCATATACAAAGAAAGTTCCCAGAACTCCTTTAAGAGGAAGCACAAATCCCATGGTATTTTGTTTGTTCTCGTATAGCCGAAACAATACCTCACACATGTAGAGCAGATAATAAAAGAGAGGAACTTAGTTAAGTATCTGAGTAGAACATAAGCTTTTTTTTTTATCTGGGTGGAAATGTACATACAACCATTTTAAAGGAACATTATGTAAAGTCTAATTACTCTGGAAGGCAATGGTGTGATGGTTGGAAAACTAAATACGACCAACACAAGACCAGAACGCAATTTCTGAGCAGGTTTACTTTGCATTAAGTAACTAACTGAAAAATGATGTGCTATAATTCACGCATGCGCACGGGTACAAAGGCGAAGCACTTGGAGACAGTCAGCAGCCGTTAAAAAAGACAGCGGAAACGGAGTCCTGGGCCGCCTTCGACGACTAGAACATGTGGTTTAAGGTGACAGTGGAAGCTATAGTAGAGGAGGGTGAATTAAATTAAAAGCAAAAATGAAAGCGGCTCTCACCGAAACGCAGGGGCTGGAGCTGGTGCTGGGGGTCGGTGAACGCTGTACGGTAACCAGCGCCATTCAGCGACCGGGAAAGGGGCACCTGTGAGGAAGCGATGCCGTCGAGACGAGCATAGCTGTCCTGAGAGGGGGAAACCTCCGAAGAAGCCGAGATATTTGTTCCTCTGGCTGTTTTTCCTTTTCTTCTTTCTCTCTGGTCGTGGACAGTTTGACTACTCCCCGGCTGTTTCCTCTGTCAGTTTCAGATGCGCATGCGCAACTATCCCCAGCTTGTCAATCTCGATTAACCGTCTGAGTGCCGGGTGTAAACAAAGCAGCTGTGAGAAGTGTGCCTTAGGCTAGCCATAATTTAACTTCTAACAACACAGTTATGAATTTCAATGAAAAACTTGAATTTCTTTCTTGACAAATACGGTGCAATCATTAGATACACACAAACATGTCCATGAGAGACCTCCTCTGTTATAATTGAACAAAACTAGATAAAACTGAATAAATAAGTCTTTGTCTGGGATTTAACAGGCTACCTACAATCTAACCATGTCTTATGGTCATGAAAGTTTGTTGGTAACTGAAATAGCAGTTGACTGAAGAATGATAGTGATGCATATCTCCCTATTAGCAGAGAGCACAATGCGATTCTTTATAAAATGAAGTACAAATATGCTTATCTAACATTTCAGTCAAACAAAAAAGCAATTATACATTTTGTGAAGGTACACATTTAAATATATTATGCAAATTAATTTGTATCATCATCAGTTGTCAAAGCAAGTGACAATGTCTTAACTTATTTCTGTACCTGAAAAAAAAAATGTGTGAGAAATTATCAAAAACACAAATTTACCATGGGGTAAAATAACCAAGCAAGGCAAAATCTTATTACCTGCAGAAGTAGAAGAGTTGTGCATTCATGAAAAAAAAAACCCTCTACACACAAAAGTCAGTATTAAAACCCATCACTTTCTATCTGTGAGAACAATAAACTCAGCTTTATTCAAAACTATAACACATTTACTGAAAATGGCTCAGAAAAGCCACAAATAATAAAAATTACTGGGGAAATTATAGAGACTAAAGCACAAACGAAAGGAGAAATTGTTGTATAAGGAGAAATTGTTGTAGCTATTACTACGAGCTGTTTACAAACTGGTTTCATTTTGGTAATCAGACAGGAATGCCTAAATATTATAGATTAAAGCGATGAATCATAATGCTTGGAGCCAGTCTGAAACAAATATTCAAACCATTCATCTTGTTTCCTGATTGTTGTCAGTTCTCTTCTATTTATGTGTCATACAAAAGCATGAGGAGGAATTTTTATATCTCATTTTTGTCCCTTCTTTTAACATCCTTTGTCTTTATGACTGCCTGTGTGTCGTTTTAGTCATTCACGTCTGAGCTCTCTCTATCAGCACTCTTTTCATTCATGTGTCAGGCTGCTTTGGCTGTTCTATTTGTACCAGAGGGATTAGCAGTAACTGCAGAAAGGAGATGAGATGCAGATTACGACAGAGATAATAGTCTTTGGATTTAAACTCATTCAGAGGAAGCTGTGGGAATATGAAACCGCAGGTTTAATCACAGGTGAGCCATTAGCTCTGAGATCTGCCCCAACATAATGGCTTACCACTTACAGAAACAGAGGCGAGACAGCAATGAAATGGGCCTCCTATTTAATATTAATTATTGTATTTGAAACACCAAAAAATCATGGGCTCCATGCATATTCAGTAAGACCTGTGGTCATCTTAACTTGATAAACTTAACTGGGTTTAGCAGGATTGTTAGAATCAACATTTTAATTCGCTAGTGTTGAGGATTTTGACCTCTGTTGCTGTATTTTGTTAACTGACCACTACAAGGCTTCAGTCAGAAAGCCCAGTAAACGTGTTTAAATACGTTTACTGAAGAATTATGCCAATGGTGCAGATAAATTGAAGCAGTTTCTGAAAATACAGAAATAATAAATAAAGGTTCAAATTTACTATTGCAAAAAAATGCAAATATAACAACTCACAAGCAAGTAAAAAACATCAGCATTAATTCCCACTGAGATAAGGGCTGTTTAAATTTAAATGATGCAAAACTTGGAATCAATCTAGCTCTAACTGGTCAAAGCTCAAAAACTAACGGTTAAATGCTATATGGTTTTAATAAAAAAAACAACCACATTAAGAATAAAACAGACATTAACAAACTATAGAAATATACCAGCAGCTAAACAACTGTGTCAGTAGTGATAATTAGCATCCACCTATTCATGTCACGTGACTAATACCACTACTTACATCATCAGTGACTGCGGCACCGGTCTCAACAGTAAACAGAAAACAGATCAGCTGATGAACGACAAGAAGAAGAAAATAAACTGAACAAACCTCCTTCAAAATAAAAGCATGAATAGGAGACATTGAACGACTTGAAGAATTAATAACAGCTAGGTCATTTATTTCTGCTGAATACAGTTTGAATCTCCACTATGTCCAAACAAGCAATGGCAGCACCACACAACAAAAAAATAAAAACGGAATTTATAGTCAAAAGCACATAAATTATGCAGTACATTTATGTCCCAAAAAATATCAAGTAATAGTACTTTAAGCTAAATTTAATTAATTTAAAATTAATTAATTAAAACAGTCTCATATTTATAACATTTAATGTACACGCCATGCAAATTTGGACTTTGAGTGGGCCCCTCAACCACATGGACATACTGTGATCTAATCATTCTGGCTGTATATTTAGTTTTCTGCTGGAAGATGAACTTCTTCCAGTTGGTTGCTGTGTCCCTTATTTGGTCGTGGCAAACTACAAACAAGGCACCAATTAGCACTTTTTCAGCAGTTATTTTCTGCTTACCAATCATTATCGAGTCATGCATAATAAATTAGAATGTTATTGAAATATTTTCTATTTTGGTAACACTATTCAGCAAGTGAAACAGATTACTGAGATTAATTATGCACAAATTGATGTTTGCAAGCCTTAGTTTCTGTTAATTATTATTATTTTCCATTTACAACTATGAAAGCTTAGCATTTTGTTATTCTGTACGATATAAGAAGTACAGAAATGTGACCTTGTTGAAATATTTGCTAAATATCAACTCAAATGTTATTTTCAAAATGTTCTTTTAATCTGACAAACATGCATCATTTGAACACATTAGATAGTTGATTGAATATGAACTTAAGTACCTTTTACCTTGAATGAGATAAAATGTATCGGCTTAGAGGAGTGTCCTCTATTGTGTCCTCACAATAAGCAACAAAAAGCCTCAAAAAAACACCTTGAAGTCTCACATGCCGAACAAATCTTTTTAATGCAAAGAAATTGTCATACTTAGACAGCGATACTATTATGATCGGCTCTAAACATCATTATATTGTTTAAATTAACATATTATTACTTTGGTGCAATAACGCTCTCTATTGGCAGAAGCAGGTGTAACACCTCAACTAAGTTGTTAAAACGCTGTACAATACTGAGATTTATCTGACGTATAAATATTTTTAAAACATTAAGCCAAAAGAAAGAAAAATCATAAATAAATGACCAACGGACATTTCTGTTGGAATTTTCTAATTTCAAACTACTCCGAAATCTATTTTCATCTATTTTAATTGGAGAAATATACTACTTAAATACACCTCGTGTTTGAAGTGGTTGTGTTCATACTTTAAAATATATGCTTTATGGCGTTTATTAGTTTGTACAGTGAAATACTTTTGTGATATTTGTGTGTCGAATCTGCTGTGCACGATCGCAGTCAGCAGGGCAAAGATGGCGCTCCCTACAAAACAGTAAGTTACAAACAAGCTAACAAGGCTAAAGCTATGAGTGAATGTTTTCTGGTTTAGAATAAAACAGTTTGGTGTTGTATCTGACATTATTAGCTTTATAATGTTAATATTGGACTCACTAAATTATTAAAAATGGCAGATTTGTATTACCGTTTGAAAACAATTAACGTTATGCTAACCTACACCAGAGAGGTAGCTTTCGTTTATTATGACTTTTTTAACTTCAGTTTTTATAAAAGTGTATTTCTTTTTAAACTGGTTAAAATGTAACTTTAACCCAACTCGTGAATGTTATCAGAGAACGTTAGTCAATCTTGGCATCTACTAGCATCCCTTTTATACTCTGAAGCGATGAAATTTTGCCATAAATCTTTGATACGTTTGCGTTTAGCATGATGTTCGCCAGTGTGTGCTTGAATATTTCGTTAGTTGTTTTGCAAATTGCTTATAGTTTGAACTAATGAACGGAAATGTCTTCTAATACAACTGACTGTTGGAAAGAGCTAGGGCTGTTTGTGTGCATTTGTAGTTCGTTTATATTAATTCCCCTGGTGTCAATTTATCCCAATTCCTTAATTTTAACACACAAACATGCACATTGTTTTTGGATTATATCTTCACGTTTTTAGTGAACAATGCCTCATGGCTGCAAAACTGAACTGCAAAGTTCTTCTGTTTAAAACTCACAAAGACGTAGACTATTACTCAGCCCACCATTCTGTTTCTCCTAACTATAATCTTTAAGTTCTTCATGAAGAAAGCAGTGTTTACAATAAGTATGCTGTTTACAACATCTAAGATCGTTGTCTTTTCTTAATACCAGTTGTTGTTTCATAATTAACACTTAGTGTAAACACATACCGCCAGACAGAGTTTAATAAACGCTGTTGTTGTCCTTCAGGTATGGGCTTATCTTGCCCCAGAAGAAAGGAGGCTCAAAAAACCCAATTCTGCCAAAACCTTCAGTTTTTGGAGATGACTCAGATGACGAAGTGGGTAAACTTTTGAGCTTACTATGTGTCGGTAGCCAATGTTGGGGAAAACTTGATTCATTTCTACCAAACACCAAATGTTATGTTTCATTCTACAGACGTCAGTTGGAGAGACTCTACAGAAAGAGGCTAAAAAGAAGAAGATGATGAAACAGGTGGGAGAAATAAAATATTTGTTAGTTTTGTTAAGTGTCATTTCTCTGCGATTTGCTATTTTTCTGGAGCCTGTCCATTTTTCTTTCTTCCCTTTTTTTTGTTCAAAGACTCGTTTGGAGATGCAGAAGGCCCTGGAGCAGGACAGCACCGTTTACGACTACGATGCGGTCTACGATGACATGCAAAAGCAGAAACTCGAGAGCAGCAAGAAAGTCCTGACAGGAGCTGACAAAAGGGTAATTTCTCTTATACTAAAGGCTGTCTGCAGATTTGTTCGGGATGCACGTAGCTGCTCTGATTATAATGGTTCTCTCATTTCAGTGTGGCTGAATAAAAAACAAACCACAAGCCTTAAGAGCAAATCATTTTGTCTTGTTACAGCCTAAATATATCCACCAATTAATGAAAGCGGTGGAGGAGCGAAAGAAAGAACAAGAGCGGAGAGATGAGCGGAAGATTCAGAAGGAAAGGGAGGCGGAGGGGGAGAAGTTTGCTGATAAAGAGGCCTACGTAACCTCGGCCTACAAGAAGAAACTGGAGGAGCAGAAGGAGGAAGAGGAGAGAGAGAGAAGACAGGCAGAGATAGAAGGTTGGACTAATGCTTTCCATCTGCATTCACACTGCACTTATATCACATTGTTCTGAGTGTAAATGAAACACAGTTTGTGTCTTAGTGTAGTTCCAGCAAAGTACAGTAGCCCCTATACTTAATAGAACCAAAGGTAAAAAGATATATATTTTTTAAAGAGTTATTTAAATGCCTTAAATTGATGTAATCATTTAATGCAGTTGCACAACCCAAACATTTATTCTGTTTTTTCTTTTTTTTTTTTAAATAAAATCTTTTTATTGGTGCCCCACGTAAATAAAATTAATTCATTTATACTCTAATGCTTTTTAAATGTCATCATAGTGTCTAGAAAGGCCGATATCGATGCTCTGTCACCTCCTGTTTCCCTGGAATATAAGATTAGCATGACACAAAACACCCGAGTGTTGTGTGTCAAGAGTTTGTACAGCAGTGTTTCATATTTGTATAAGAGATTATATAATTTATATATATTTGTTTTGTTTCGTTTTTTTCCCATTTAGCTGCTCTGGACGTGAGAAAGCAGAAAGATCTGAGCGGCTTCTATCGGCACCTGCTGAATCAGACTGTTGGAGAGGAGGAGATCCCAGATCGCTCAGCTAACAAGTTAGCTTAAGTTAAATTAAAACGCTATTATTTTTAAAGCTTCTGGTAATCTTAATCTCTCTTAATGTATTTTTCAATCCACAGAAATCAACCTTCAGAATCCTCAAAAGAAGCTGAGAGGACCTCGCTTGCTCCATCCCCTCCAGCCCAGGAGAACATCCCCAGCTCAGGCAGCGACTCTGAGGAGGACCAAAAGCCAAAGACTGGATTTAATAAACCAGGTGGAGCCTCAGCTCACTCAAATCGTCAGTACAGGCAGAGGTCACCTTCATCTGGGAGTGGAGAGGAGAAGGGACCAGAGAGGGACAGAGACAGACACAAGAAGAGCCACAGAGACAGAGGGAGAGACAGAGACAGAGACAGACACCATGGGAGGGAAAGGGACGACAGACATGGAGACAGAAGAAGTGACCGGGACAAACGGAAGGATAGGGACAGAGACAGAGACAGAGGTAGAGATGATGACAGAAGCAGAGGCAGAAGGGATTCAGAGAGAGAAGAAAGGCATGGAAAGAGGGAAAGAAGTCCTAAAGAAAGGCACGGGAAGAGGGAGAGAAGTCCGAGAGAGAGGGAGCGGGAGAAAAATGGCGAAAAGGATAAAAGGAGGAATTCAGAAGAAGACAAACGGAGAGATAAAGAGGAGGAAGACAAGGAGAGGAAGAAAGAGCCAGAGAGGGAAAATGCAGGAGCGAATGAGGAAGATGCTGATGATGTGGAATCAGTCAGGCAGGGCTCAACGCAAAAAGATGATAAACAGGAAAAAGAGGGTGAGGAAGCAGAGGAAAAGGCAAACAAGTTTGCAAAGCGTAGCACCGAACAGACTGTGACTTCAGCACGAGATCGCTACATGGCCCGACAGATGGCCCGCTCTGCAAATAAGACCTACATCGAGAAGGAGGAGGACTGACACCACACATAACTCAAGATCATCTCTGCGTTTCACTTGACTTTCATCTGAGTTCGTAAGATTAGAATAAGGTTGTAGTGGAGTTTTCACAAAAAAAAAAAAACATTGAAAAAGAAACTTCAGTAAAACTCACCACTCGTGTTTTTGAACCATCTAGTCTGCAGATTTCAGCACAATCTAATCACATTTTATTTAACTTCCCAAAATACTGTAGAAATGAGTAAATATCCCTCCAAAAAGGAAAAAAATCCCCTTCACATTGTTGAAGAGTTTACAGGTTGAAATAAACTCAGGTCAGTAAAAAAATCATTGGGTAAAATCCAGTAAACGTGTAGTGCTTTTTACAACAGTTTTGTTTTATTCTCCTTGGATAAGAACGGTCACCATTAGCTATGAGAGAAGTTTAAGATATTTTACCAGGATGCTGAAGCAGTTGGATGGATACTTTAGTAAGTTTCAGTTTGTTCTTTTTATCTCTTCAGTGGGTGATGAGTTCATTAAATTTCTGGTCCAACCTTCTCCTGCTGCCTGAATTATTTTTGTGTTTTGAGGTTCACGTGTGAAAAAAAGTGATACAGAAACTCAGTGGAGTTCTCTGCAATTATTGCACTGCAAAAAATCTTACCAAGTAATTTTAGCACTTGAAAGAAGAAAAACTTTAAGGCATCTTATCAAAATAACGTTTTAAGTGAATTCCTTAATATTGATGGAAAAGTACTTTGTCCATTGGCAGATTTTTTTCCATGTCTTAAGTTTTTACACCAACCAATATTAAATTTACTTAAAACAAGACTTTTGCTGGTTACTTTTAAGTTACTCTTATTTCAAATGTGCTGTGATATTTGCACTGGAAACTACTCCAAAAGTTATTTAAGGATTTTTTGTTTTTACAGGCTTGAAAAATGTTTTATATCCAAAGTATGCATCAGTTAATGGTGGTAATTTAATCACAGCTTCAGTGGAAAGATGCTAATTAACACTTTCTAAAAGGTAAGGATTTATGAACAGACCACAATGACAAGTCAGTTGAATCTTTAATATGCAACACCTTCTACATTTATTCATTATGCAGCATTTTATCCAGACTGTACAGACTTAAACAAGAGCAACCTATATCAAGAAGTACATATTTCATTACCTAAAAATATTAGCATTCAAGATGTTCCTGACAGTCTGCCAAACACAGGCAGAAGGATTAGAAATACTGTCAATTAGCATTAGCAATGATTCAAATGACAGACGGTAGAATCAGGTTTTGCTGATGTCAAAAGGAGTAGTCAGGTATTTTTCTCCAAACTTCACTTGTTCCATCACCTGAGAAAAAGAAAATCAGATTAGATTTCAGATAGGCAGGAATCCCACAGCAGATGCACCAAAACAGGAAGTGGTTTTTAGCCTTTTTAATACTTATGATGCAAAAACTCAATATTCCTGGAAGGAGAAACCTACTGTATAAAGACCAAGACATTTTTCAGTTTCTCACTGGTAATCTGACCATGACACTTTCATGTGATTGAATTAAATGTACATCTCTTACCACAAAGACGTGGACAAAGTGCAATAGCCTCAATGTCCGATCCTTACATAGGGAAAGAAGAATAAAAAAAGTTAAGTCTCCCTAAAAACTCAAAAGAAGATTTGACGCTGCGACTCAAGATGTTCAGAAAACCAAGGGTCACCACTGTACAATCTGCCGGTAATTCCAGCATTTCTCAGTTTAGCTTTCATCACAACAATCCAGCAAAGTAAAACGCATTTTACACACAATGACTACCTTCCATTCTGATCCGTGTGTTCAGGAGGCAGCATCATCTGCAGGACAGAAAAAGAGTTAGAGCAGAAATATTCCTAAGAAAATTCTGATAAATTTTAAATGACTCAGAAAGCTGGATCAGAAAAATCGTCAGTTGTCGCATCTGACGGCACTTCCTATTCCAGGTTTTCATCACTGATCAAAAGATGCTCAGTAGCAGGGCTCTGACCAACCAAGGCCCATTTCTACTCCATTTAATTCTATTAAACTAAGATGCAGCATGTTTTAACCCATCTGATGATAGAAAGGGAAATTTAATCTGATGAATAACAGCTATAAACGTGTTAAAACTTACCAAGATCCACTTCAAATGAGAGGCTCCATGTTTTTTGGAGGGAAACCAGATTTCAGTTAACTTGCCACCATGTTGGCACCTTTAAAGAAAATATGGAAATGAAAAGTTAAATTAGCTATTCTCAATCAATTAGTCAATTTGATTCCATAAAATAAGTTACTGCTAATTAACGCTCAGAAACTAAGTGATCAACACTGAACAATCTGCCGGTAATTCCAGCTGTATTAGTTCAAGTTTCATCATAACGAAAGCAACGAGATTTACATCAATTAAAGCTACAAAAGAAGAACGTACCTTCATCCCAACTGTCCTCTTCAGCTTCCAGGAAGTATAAAATCTGGTAAAGGAAAATGTACATTTATTGAACGGATTTAGTTAACAGCTCAATCTAAACCCATGTGGGCTTTGAAGCTCAGAACAGTGACAGAAACATCGTCAGTTGTCGCATCAGACGGCACTTCCTATTCACAGTTTTCATCACTGACAAAGTTTAACTGAAACAGCTGAAAGCATTTTGTATTAATTTACCTTTCAGAAAGGAAGTTGGGTCCAGACATGACGGGGTTGTTGAGCTAGTTAGCGGCATGGTCCCTAAAAAGAAGAGAAAGCTTTTAATAACTTGCAGCATAAAGCATAAAAGATGCAATCAAACTGAGAATTAACATTCATTTAGAGTAGGAAACTTGGGCAATTCAAGAATTTAATCTTAAGTCATTTCAGTAAATCTGGTGCTAACGTCGTCCACCACGTGGCTCTCCGAGGCCCATTAAACTACATTTTGCAGCAGCTAACAAAAGACACGACGTTTATCCAATAACCCTGCTATTAAAGCGACACGCAACGGTTTTACAGCATCTTGAATTTTATTTAGAAAAATGTTCTACCTTGTAATAGTAAAGACTTCTCTAGTCTGACGACGTTCAACCAGAGAGAGCAGAAGCAGAAAGGAAAGACCAGGAGGTTGGTGCGCTTTATAAACCTCGACAGTCGCGGTAAGATGACGTCAACCGCATCCTTAAAATCCAGAGATTATTTTCTTTATTTTAAAACGCTCACATTTTATGAAAGAAAGTAAACAGATAACCTCAATTTCAGATACAAACTTTATCTGATAAAGTTAGTAAAAAATATAAATTTTAAAATAATTTTGCAAAGCTGCTGTTCAAATTTCAGATTTTCATCCCTTCTTAGACACTTTATCTCGCTACATTTTGCTTCCTAAAGGCACTTTAATTGTGAATAGTACAAGAAAAAAATATGAACAAAATAAACACTGTGAGTAACTTTCGTAATGTGCGTTAAGTAAAGAGCCACTAGGGGGTGCTGTTTACACATCTTTCTCTCCAATAGCGTTAGCTGCTGTTCAGTCTTTATATGACCAGTTTGTCTGTGTGGAATGTTGTCTTTGGAGACTGACGTCTTCATTATGAGCGCTTTGTTTTACTATATATCTCTGGAGTTATATCACATTTGCAATACCACCTTTTAATCTACTTCAGGTAAAGTATTTTTTTTTTCTTTTTGTGTTTAAGGATGGCATTTCAATCCAAAATCCTTTTGGTTTGTTCTGTAGAGATTTTAATTTTTGCTGTCCAATCTGGTGATCCAATGAAACAGTTGGAAAGCTTTGATTGTGTTGAATTTGCTGAATTTCCTTGCATGTACAATGGATAAAATTGCCATTATTTCTTTACTTGTTTATTTGAAAGGGAAAAAAACACTCTTGTAGCAATTACTTTGTAGCAAGAATGTAGGTTTTTATGTTTCTATAAGCATAAAAATTGCTATAACCTGGCTAACTCAGTCTGCACATCATTAAAGTAGTATAAAGTAGTTGGAACACCTTGAAAAAATTGTCCAAATCTATCATGGATAATCCACAACCACATGGATTATCCATGGGACTTAGTTCTGCACCCTGGTTAAGCCATGAAAAACATTTTGCTCATGAATCCAATCTTTTGTTGATTTTGATCAGAAAGGCTTCTTGAACTTTATCAGATAGTTTTGGGTCAAAACTGGCTGTTCACCAAACTTCATAAATTGTACAACGTTAACATATTTTGGAAAGAACATTGTGTTTTTGTGTCGAATGCATTACTTTTTTAGAAAATGAGGCCTAAAGCTCCATTTAGAGAATGTCATCGTCTTCTGGAAGGTTTTTAGAAATCTAACACATCCTTTTATGGTTTCTTTGTGAAAAACTTAAACACACAAAAAAACAATATATTTCAGAAATTCCTGCAGATTCTTCAGTCAGGCTCCTGGCAGCTTCCCAGTTTCCATTCAGAGAAATGTCCGGTTTCATTAATGTTCCATGTTTTCTCATGTTGTTAGTGACTGCCTTTCTGTGGATTTCTGATGCTTCCCATGATCAGTGAGCTGATTTTGATCCTCTCTGTTGATTTAATAGATCTATTGATTTAGAGAAAATATGAAGAACATTAGACTGAACTGAACTTCATTTCAGGTTAATGGGATTCAGTTCAGATAATAGCAGGTATGAACCCAAGAAGGCTGAATCCTTTGTGATTCAATAGTATTTTAGCACATTTATATTCAATCTTTTAACAGATTTATCATGTTTTCTGATTGAATAATACAGTATATGTGTCAAAATATTTGAAAACAAACTGACTCTTCATAGACTTCTTGTCTGGTTCCAAAACCTGATATTTTAGAACAACATTCAGAATCAGATCAACAGAATCTGCTTCAGGCATTTTTATTTGAAATGTATTCTGCCCGTTTATTAAAATTAATGTAAGATTTCAAAAACATTTTAAATTCAATAATATGCACCATCCCATTCAAATTCAAATTATTGAACATTTTAATTGTGTATTTCAGGCAGACTGTGAAGACCTTAACTGTGGCTCTTGCTTGGTTTCTGAAATGAGTCTAAACAAACTGCCACTGTTACCTGCACTAAAATATGACTTTATGTGGCAGTGATTCTCTAGGTTTTAAAATAACTCTGGCAGCATGTTGCCTCCTGTGAAGAAGGACCGAATCATCACTCACCTCCCAAAGGTTGGTAAACACAAATAATATTCCATGAAAACAAGAATTATTCAAAAATCCCTTAGTTCTGAGGGATAACTCAAATCTAGGAATGTGCTTCCTGCACGTTTCTGCAAAAACACAATCTGAAGTTTTATCAGAATAGATAAAGGTAATTATAAGTTTTCTGTATTTATCAATCATTTTGCAACTAGTAGTTTGACATTTCACCGCATTACAACCGCAACCTTCAATGTGTTGAAGGATGCCTTGAGTCCTGATCTGAGCACAAATCTGAAATCTTTGGGTGTAGATTGAATCAGCATTTCTCTTAATCTTCAGCCAGAAAAAAACTATTTTCATTTAATCTAAGGTTTTCTTCCGTTTAATATGTTTTTAGTGTTTTAGTCCAAATGCAGCTCTGCACACCAAAGACGGCTTCCACCCACAGGTGAGAGCTGCATGCCAGGTTCAGAAGACGGATGGCGTGAGGTAAGATCTGTTTTCACAGTCTCTGCACTGAGATATGTGTTGAAGATAAATGAATTAGCTCTGGTTTGGGCCGTGGAGTCACGCTAAAGTACGTCTCAGAGATCAGCTGATAGACGAAGACAACCATGTCTGACAACATTATTCTGAAAAAAAGAAAGGGCTGAAGTTTTTTTAGGAAAAAGGAGACAAAAAATAATTGCCTCATACAAAAGAAGACACCGATACAGCATTATATTAGATGATTGTGTGAAATCAACTTCTAGAGTAATTTTCCATTATACTGTAAAACCAAACCATGTGCATGGTTCCTGTTAACACCCACACAGTTCTGAAATGTTCCTACATAAACGTAGAAACACATCAGCAAAATGTGACGAATGTCCAACAATTTTTATGAATTGTTTGAATTGTTGTTATTGCAGACGCTTGTTTTCATTTTTTGAAATTAAGACATTTATGACTTAATTACACATTTAACGCCAGTCCTTTGAAATATCTACACCTTTAAACCAGTTGCATCGTTTTTCAGAGTCCTATTAACTAAAGAATTTGTGTTAAGAAATCCCTCTAACGATTTGCATGAAATACAATTTCACAAATTCATTCCGGACTCATTAATATTGAATTGCAAATATTTTGGATTTGACAAACTTTTCCATTTTCTACAGTTCAAATTTTTACATAAAAATCCAAAAGTTTACAAAGTTAAATGTATTTTCTGACATGTCTGGTTTTCTGCTTTCAGCTTTAATATCGCCAAAGTCATCGTTGTGGGAGACGTTTCTGTTGGGAAAACCTGTTTAATCAGCAGGTGAGGCAAAGTTTACACAGCTACAGAACAAACTACTTTATAATCCCACAGAGTCCATTACAATAATTATTTGGCATCCATACGTTTATCTCAAATTATCACCACAAACTTCAAGGAATTATATTGAGATTTTATGTTTTTAACATCTAAGCTGTATGAGGTGCATTATTATTGTTATTATTATTATTATTATTATTATTATTATTATTATTATTATTATTATTATTATTATTATTATTATTATGCATACCTTTCAGATTTTTATTTTCAGAAAAAAATCAGAAAATCTTCCTTCCACTTAACTGTCAGAGAACTTTTTATTTATTTAATAAATGATAAATAAATTAGAAAAAAACAACCTCTTTTTCAATAGAGTCCTGGCCAACACAAATGTATGTCAAAGATCCGGCCTCAAGAACCTTTAGTTTAGATTTAAAAGCACTAAGCAGGATTAATTACGTCAATCTAAAGGTTTCTTGCACCAAACTTCATGAAGAGAAAACAGAGTGAATGAAAACCCCATTAAGGCCAAACAAAAGAAGAAAACTGTCCAGATGATGGACCACTTTGTGTTGGGCTGTCACATAAAATCCCAATGAAAATATGTGAAAAGTGAATTTCTGAAAGCTTTTCCTCAAACATGGTAAATTTTAAGAAATTTTTAAAACTTATGTTACAGAAATTAAAACAAGTTCTCTGTAATAAGCATTTTTCTGAAATGAGAGACTTTAATCTCATAACGTTTACAACTTAATCAGTTCTGGATAGTTTAATCACTGTTGTTTTACTCTTTACTGTGTGCTCTAAGTCATTAATTAATCAAAAATTATTAGCCTATGTGTTGATACAGAAAAACACAGCGCTTGTTTTCGATTCTTAAATGTTTTTAATGCTTTTATTTGCAAAGTTCTGAGTTTTGCTGGTTTCTACTTCAGGTTCTGCAGAGGAGGGTTCGACAGGAACTACAAAGCAACCATCGGGGTGGACTTTGAGATGGAGCGCTTCGAGGTGCTTGGCGTTCCCTTCAGTTTGCAGCTGTAAGTCCTGAAATAGCAACTGATTTATCCACATCTGTGGTCATGCATCACAAAGAAATCCCTTTGATTTTATAACTAGATAAATATGAGATTCTAACAATTTAGACTGTTGAGTTGGACATAAGTTCCCTTCAATGTGTTGATTTAGTGTAACTTTACAGTAATAAGCTGCCAGTGTGCGTGCTTTTATTTTGAAAGTGTTTAACGTTTTCCAGGTGGGATACAGCAGGTCAGGAGCGCTTCAAGTGCATCGCCTCAACATATTACAGAGGAGCACAAGGTGAGAGCTGCAATAATCCTGATTTAAACTGAGCTGAGTTGTATCTAATCAAACTGTGTCTCCAGCCATCATGGTGGTGTTTGACTTGAGCAGCGTGAACTCATTAGCACATGCCAGGTATGCAGAATCACATTGTTTTAAAATATTTCCTTCTCTTTCTGCATCTAAAATTGTGGATTTGTGTGTGCAGAGAGTGGCTGGAGGACGCCATGAAGGAAAACGATCCGTCCAGTGTTTTACTGTTCCTCGTCGGGACCAAGAAAGACCTGAGCGTGGGTGAATCTAGAGACAGAGATACTGCCAACAGAGATTATCTAAAGATACCGCAACACAGATTAGAGCTGAACCGAGTGATTAGCTAACAGATCAGTCAAGAAAAAATTGATATGCAACAGATCTATGTCTGGAAGATTACATATGTGTTATAGATAAAATAAACAGTTGGACAAATGTTTACATTTTGAATAAGCAAAAAAAAAAAAAAAGGGGGGAAAACACATATCTCACATTTCCTAGAAAAATGTTGAAAGATTATAAAAAATTTTGAAAAGTAGAGTATCTCGTCACATCTGGGTTATCATGTTCAAACATGGGAGTTTTGTATAATAAATGCTTTTAAGTGGTCTAGTTAAAGTCTGAATTGCAAAGATTCATCTCCAGTTGTAGAAACTTCTTAATTACAGTTTAAAGCAATGTTAGGGGGGATTTCCTTTTCACTTACAGCCAGATTGATTTGAGCACCTTTTTCCCTAAATAAATTATAACTTCAATTTAATTTTAAAATAAGTTTAATGCTCTGAAGTAAATCTGTAAATGTTGTCCCCTTTACAGATTTATTTATTTTCATAGACTTTAAAATAAATAAATCTGTGAAGACTTTTTCTGAATCATGAACTGAAAAAGAGAGGTGAACTAAGACACTAAATGTTCTGCCAATCCTGAGTTGATTGATTATTTGTCTTGAAAGATGTGAGTATTGATGTTTTATTTCTCTATGTTAGTCTCCTGATCAGTTGGCTGAGACAGAACAGGAAGCTATCAGACTATCAGAGGAAATCAAAGCAGAGTACTGGGCCGTGTCTGCAAAGTCAGGTGGGCAATAAAGTGGTTCCAATCAGACCAGTAAGCCTGAATCGGTTCTTTAGCTCACAAACATTTGATTCCTTTTTGTCGTTTCAGGAGACGGAGTCAGGAATCTTTTCCTTCGTGTGGCTTCTTTGACTTTTGAGGCGAATGTTTTGGCTGAGCTTGAGAGGAGTGGGTCGAGACACGTCAAAGACATAATCAGTGAGTTCATCATTGCTGTCTGTTCGTTGTCTCATGAATAGTTTAAAGAATCGACTTTTTATGCAGCTAAAATGCCAAAGCTAAAAGAAATTATTTAAATCATTAGTTTAGTGCAAATGAAGTCCTAACTGGGAAAAGGTCACTTTACGACCACAAGCTTGAATGTCTTTTATTGGGATTTTATGTGACAGACCAACAGAAAGTGATGCCTGACTGTGAAGCAGAAGAAGAAGGACGCATTGTTTTCAAAGATTGATTGATCGAAATCTCCAGAAACTGTTTTTCCTCCCAGTGTCAGTACTTTGAAGAACTCTCTTTTTGTCTAAACTTACTGTCTTTGCAAAGTAGCTTAAGCTCAGTCAGATTAAACAGAGAACATCTGTGAATGTTAATTTTCACGTCTTGATACAGATTTTCAATCAGACTTAAGGCTTTCTTCATGCCGCAATGAATTGTCCCAGTAATTAATGCGCTAAATGATAATATTGTTACTTTGAGACCATTTTCAGTAACAAATTGATAATGGTCTAATACAAAGTTCTCATGTGACGTCACACTTCTGGAAACTTTGTAGCTGACAGCCATCTTGGTAGGTATCCGTTGCTATAGCAGTTGCTATGGAGTTGCTATGATGACTATAAACAATATGGTTCGATCCTGATAATTTTGTTTATATTTCTCTTGCACAGTGGTCAAGAGAGTCAGAATACTTTTATTTGGTTGGTGTTGAAGTCATGGGTCATCTATGTTTGCGCTGAGTTTGCCTACCAAGATGGCGGTTCAGTGGCGTGAATCACTTCCAGTTCAGACGTCTGGGAAATAAGTTTAATGCAACTTAGTCGCATTACGCTCAAAGAGCAGACATTTTGAGAGAGCAAACTTGTATTATACTTAGTTATAATGCAAGTTTATATCTTCCACTTTAAACTCTAAGGTGGAAGATATTTTAAATATTCAAAATAAAACAACAATAAACGATATATGAAATTGGAATTCAAGACATTAATCATCAGGTTGGCAATGATCTATTATTTTAGGTTTGAAATAATTTTCTTCTTCACAGTCATACTGTTGGTCTATTGAATAATGTCCATTATTCTTTCTGTTTCCTGAGGAGCTAATTGTGTTTGTTGTCAGTAACCTGACATTAATATTCACGCAGCATGCAACTGCTGAAAAACAAATTCTTGATTTGCTGCATTTGATATTTGTGTGAAATTTGAAGATTTTCTGATGTGTTTTTCTGCTGCACACAGGAATCACAGACAGCTCAGAGGCCAATCATAAACAAAAGAAGAAGGCCAACTGTTGTTGAGAAAGCCTGATCTCACTGGTGCGGCTACACGGTTACTGGAGCCAAACTGGTGTGGATCCCCTGAGCTGGGCTGCTGGAAGCAGAATCAGCTATCAGGCTGTTTCTGTAGGAACCAGGAAACCACTTGAGAAAATGTATGTCATGATCCAAGTAGTAGCTCCAACATAATGGCTCCAATTGAGCCTGTAAACAAGTCTGTTAGCAGAATGACTCAAACTGTGTTTCTCAGGAATGTTTAGTGCTGACCAGATCTGCAACAAGTAATTCTTTGTTGTATTCAGGATTATAAAGATAGTTTTCCCAAAACCATAGCAGCACTTCACAAGAACATCGTCTGTGTGAACCAACATTTTATCCCGTTAGGATTTGTCTGAATATCATCCTCTGTATCTTTTCCTCCCTGCTGACTTCTGGTCATGTGTCTCTGCTCTTGCTAATGTGATGCATACATCCGATCAAATGACCACCGCCATTCCCATCATGCCTCTCTCCGCTCCGACACAAGAGCTCATATGATCTGGGAGAGGAAGGATTGTTTGGTGGGAGAGTCTCAGAAAGCTTCATCTTCATAAACTATTCTGCTGGACATTTAATCCCAAAATGATTCAAACTCCTGGTTGATTTAGAGGTTAGAAGGCCTCCTTGCCATTACCCTAATCTCCAGAGTTTCTCTTTCAGGCTTTGACTGAGCCACTCCAACGTTAATATTTCTTCCAGGCAGAATAAACATTCTGGTAAAATTATTATACTAACTTGTAATACACCAGGAGTATGAATAATTTTGGGCTTAACTGGATATCTTTGGAGAAAGTATTGAAGTGTTTTTGTAATTCATTGAAAACTTAAAAATGTAATAAATCACTTGATAACATGAAATGTCAAATTTAAAACGTTACAGATCTTTGACGGAAATGAAGGCATGGAGAAGTACCTAAAGGAATTTAATATCTCTTTATACCAGAGATATTAAAGGGGAAAATGTTTTGTTATCCCTTCCCCCTGCACCTCCCCCAATCAGTCCCTGCAGACTAGCGGCAGCAACAATGGATCTGCTGACCTCATCATAGGAGCTACTTCTCAATCCAACGCAGGTAAAAATATTGCAAAAATGGAAAAACATTGTTGTGTTGGAAAGAGTAAGAGCTTCTTAAAGAGACAGAATAACTTCAAATTTATTTGAAGTTACGCTTCATAATTGTGCTAAAAATGGTACTTTGTGCCTGGAAAATACATTAAAATTTTATTCCAGCTCATTGGTTTTAGGCTAAGAATTACTAACGCCAATAATAAGTTAATATTTGCAAACCCCAAGAATCAAGTGCTTATATTTCCATTACTAGTTTCATGAAAGGATCACCAAATACTTTACAGTTAAAAGAGTTGCACCAAACATATTGATACTTTAATCCCATCTCCAAAGGATCTGTGTTTTTAATTAGGCACGAACAAGACAAAGAGTTTACTATGAACACTTTTATTAAAGAGTTATCAGGTAGAAAAGGTCATCAGCAGAATCAGAGACGACATTTCTCTACCAGAACCAACTGCTGCTGACAACCAACCAACCAGTCCCTCAGGTTCAGTATCGTAACCTGGCAACTCAAACCAAGTCTGCTTACTTAAAAACATTATTTTAAAAGAAAATGCATCTCATGAAACCATGATACGTTGCACAACGCAGATTTAAGCACACCATTACAAACCAGTGCTGCTTGCTTGTACTGTGGGACACAGACACGAGTCAAGAGGGAAGCAGAGCGGCCTTGAAATGCCAAAAAGACGATCACAGAATGTATTTTTTTAATATTATATTCATTCTAATGAAATAATTGCGTTCAGTTCTGAATATTACAGAGTTGGGAATACGAACAGAGTAGGCAGGAATCTGTCTGATCGGATCTTCTTCCAGTAGTGTTGCAAAAACTAAACCATCCACTGAAGCATCGTAAATTCACAGCTGCAGGTGTGAAACATTTCGCTGATACTGTCTCATGACAAGTTAGAGTGGTAAACATAACTCCAGGTAAAGAGAAACCGGAAACATTTAAAATGCATCGAGTTCGGATAAACTTGAAGATGTGTTACTGACAAAACTAGGATTTTGTCGAAGATTTCGGTTTCCTATAAAAATATCAACAACTTTTAAAACAAAAAGGTAACTAAGAGGAGCCGCTGTTTCCAGAGAGGCATGTTGCTCATGTTCACATCAGGGGATTTCTACCAGGGCCCAAAGTCAGCTGATAATAACACAATTAGGATTAGCCCATGTCTGTCCTTTAGAAACCTCTCTCCGCTAACTCTCTATCAGTCTGTACAGTTAAGTTTGTGTTTATTTTGACAGATGTGACGAGCAGAGTCTTAAAGTTCAAAGAAAAAGAGAAGTCTTTATTCATACTGACGCATTTTCGTACAAATATTAAATTTCCTGATTGGCTTGGCAAAGCGTTGTTTTGGCAACTGCTTTCAAAACTCCACATGTCGACGCTTCCCTTCTGCCAAAACCGCTCAAAGATCAAACTGAAAGCAGAACCAAAGATAGGACAGCTTGTCTGTCAGTGTCTGTGCAGGTCCATTTCCCAAATGTAACTGAAACTTCAAGTATTTCTATTTTTTATATAGATCTTTGTACTACTTTTCTGCATGACATGCAAAAACGCTTTGCAGCCAGAGGAGATTGGCAAAAGGAGAGGACATAAAACACCTGGTATGAGATGACAGCAGGAAATGAGGTGGCATGAATGTTGACACCATGTCGACTGCTGCATGAATACCTGAACGGAATAAAGGGTGAAAGGTTATCCAGGTGAGGCAGTACAAAGGATGAAGTAGAGGGGGTGAGGGGGTGCAGCAACGCCCCCCTCTGTGTCCTATCGGTCCATTTCGTCCAGCAGGGGCGTGGCGTCTCCGGCGAGCGACATGGGCGTGCTCTCGATCATGGGGCTGGGCGAAGGCCGCGGCGTCATCCTCTGGGTCTTCTTCCTGTCCTCTGCTTCTTTCTCCTTCAGCCACTGTTCGGCCATCTTGCCCCAGTCGACCGCCGAGGAGGAGGCGCTGCTGCTCGGCCTGCAGGGGGAAGAGAGAGAGAGGGATGTCAGGATTGTAGGTTCCACACCGCCACCTAGTGGCAGAACACCAACACAGACAGAAAAGCATCAGCGCAGAACAGGGACACAAGGTATCGATTAATGATTTAATATAAAGTTCATTGACCTAATAGATCAACGAATGATTAATTGCCAAGCAGCTATTTTCTAAAAAACCTGAATGAAGACGGCTGAAGACGGCGTGTTCGTGTGAGTAATTAGACAGCTACTTTTTACTTTTACTTGATTAAATGTTGAAGTAGTGCTACTCCTAGATGACTACTTCACGCCTGGTTATGAATTTTAATCTAACAAACCATTAATTGACAATCATTGATTAACTGTTGAGAACAAAATAAGTGTTTCAGGAGATGAACTCACTTTGGCTGCGGCGTCGTCGGCTGTTGTTGCTGCTGCTGCGGCGTTCCTCTGCGGGACGAGGAGGAGGACGACGGCGTGCTGGAGGCGTGGCCGTGGTGGCTGCTGGGAGCGCCGTGATGGCTGGGATGTGGCAGGTGTGGGTGGGCGTGTACATGTGAGGACTGGGGGGTGGAGCCCGGATACTGAGGGGTGCCGAGGGGCTGCTGGCTCGGCGTTGTGTAGGAGTAACTGGGCGTCATCATGGGTGTCGCCATGGGCTGCTGTGGCGTAGCAAACACCTGCGAGGAACAAATGGCTCAGAATTAAATCCTTTGATATGTGTGGCTGAAGTGCAGCTGTAATTATCTCAAAATGACTCGGCTTCGGTGTGTAATAAAGTCTTAGCTTCCCCAACTGATCACTAATGTTTCACTTACTCTTGGTAATGCTGTACATAAACAGAAGGTGACATTATCCTGAGCTGCAGCGATTTTCTCTAAGCCTCCTGTTCACTAATACCACAAGAGCTCAGGTCGTCTTGAATCTTTCATCATCACAAATAGACTGCTGCAACCTCTAGAAATCACGAATTGAAGCTTTATTCAGTCTGCTTTAAGCCCCAACAGTTACATGATAAGCAGAGGAGCTGCCTCCCCCTCCTCCTGTGCTGCCGCCGTAGCCGTACTGGCTGGAGCCCCACTGTGCAGGGGTGGCGTTGGGGTTCTGGCCCTGGCCCGTCACCGCGGCGATGGCGTTGAACATCTGGGAAGTCATGTTGCGTGGGAGGGCGTTGACGGCTCGAGTTAAGTCTGAGGAGGAAGGAGAGACTGTAAAACTCAATCACTTTTTAAGGACCTCTTCAAGCTTTTATATTATATTATATCACCTATTATATGATTTTATTTATTACTGTTATTGTGATAGTATTCTACATTCTAAGGTAAACAAAAATAAAAGTTTTTAAAAGTCTATTTCACTTTTCTAGTGCTTCTAGTTTAGTCAAACTACTAAACTAGTTTGACTAAACGAAGAACTAATTCAACAAAAAAATCCCATAATTTTAATAACGTTGTTTAATGTTAAAATATAACCCAACTTTTATTCCGCTTACACAAATCAATTGAGCCATTAGAAATAATAGATATTCATGATGTTACAATAAACAACCTTGCTGCTCAAATTAAATGCTTAGCAAAATATTTAAAGTTACAAAAAGAAAATGTAGCTTCTATTTAATCTGCAAGTTCTAACTGTCAAAACAAGAAAAGACTGATTTAAAGGGTTAAAAAAATTTATCCATCTTTTTATTATTGGATGTATGAAAATGTTGTTTCCAAACTTAGCATTATAATCAAACTGTACAGTTTGAATATCAAGCACTTTCAAGGACTTCACGCAGAAATCAAGCACTTTCCAACCCTTGAAAACATTTTCAAGGATTTCAAGGATTTCAAGCACCTGCACGAACCCTGGAGGGAATACGCTGCAATAAAAAATCCACCAGGCTTTTTGTGTGGACAGAATCTGGACTCACCTGCAATGTTAATATTGGCTGGCGTTGCGTTTAGAGATGCAGGGGTTCTGGTTCTGCTGCTGTTGGTGGGAGTAATACCTTTGAAGGGGGAGAAAATGTCAGACCTCTGTGCCGCTTTGAACGGATTTATGAGGCTCTTACAGTGGAAGTTATTGCCTCAGTACCTGGCACCGGCTCCTGATAGTGGTCCTTAAACCATCGAAAGAGTCCATTGACTGTGGGAAAGATCTGGGAACGGTAGCGGAAACCATCTGGGGTGATGGTCACATATTCAACCCTACAGGCAGAGGGGAAAAACAAGAACATTTAGCATTAACACAGTTTATTTTATTTTGTTTTTCTTCTGCCCCAATTAAAATAGTTCAGATTATTGTTTAATTTCTTATTACTGAAAGATGACTTCGTTTAGAGGTACAGCAAAGTTAAAAGATGCTTTCTGCCTGATGTTCTGTGGAGGATGGTGGTTTGTTAGGTCCAAAAATCCACCTCAAACAGTAACTGTCCGTCTCTAAAAGAAAATTTAGTGTTCTCTGTAAAATCATTTCAAGAAATTTGACCTACCGAGGTTTTCCACGAGGCTGGTAGCCCAAAATAAACTTTCCTGGCAGGTCTTTGCAGGCTGAAATAAAGTAAGGAATGAAAGTCGGCTTCTCTCGCTTCGTCCTGATCAATAATTCCTCCATTTTCTATCAAAGACAGAACAAAACAAACCGCATGAGAAGACAGAGGACTGCAAATAAGTGACAGTCTAAAGACAATAGAAAAAAGAAATTGATGTATACTTCCTTATTTCCTCCGTTGCAATCCTGGAAGTATTTATGTCCCAACAGATCTCGTGCAAACGAGGCCATCGGCTGAATGTATCGAGCTGTAATTTCATCTAGGTCTTCAAATTCCTGCAGAGCGGCACAACAAGTCGTCTTTAAAAGACGTGGCAACCACAAAATATTTACAAACGTAAAACGTGAAGCAAAATAACTCACTTCAGTGTTGATCCAGAGTGTGTGGCCCAAGCTGAAAGCATTTTCTTTGCCTTCTTCCCTCACATCCACATGCTGGTAGATGCCGTCAGCCACCTAATGAAACACAAATACAAATTAAACAAGAATGGATTAATAAAAGTAATCTGAAGCATAGTTTATTTTGAGATTTACGTTTTCTTTTTTTACCAACTGAATTATTTCCCCATCCCCATGTTCCCGTCTGTCTCGCTTACTTTCCAGGTGACGGTCAGATGGTTCTCCCCTTTGCTGCTGGGCCTGATGATCAGGTCTCCCTGGTCCAGCGTCTCCATCATCTTCTCTGCCTGGCTGAAACTGATATTGTGGAAGTTTGGGTGGGCGATCACACGCTTTATGTATGCTGAGGGGAGAAACCAGAACTGCATTAGTAAGGAGCTCGGTTGCACGTGTGTATAAACTCTTTTTGTTTATACTAACGTGTGCGCTGCTGTTTCTTTTTGAGCTCTTCATCCAGTTTCTGGTCCTCAGCCTCCATGTCAAAGTCGTAGTAGCTGTCCTTGGGAAGCTTCCACTCGTTGTTCTTGTCCATCAGATCTGAGGTGCGGCACGTGAGGTCAACGCTGAACTTCTCGATGTCAATCTTCATGATCCTGCAGTGAACCGTCATGCCCACCTGAGGCAACAGACACACATTTAAAAAAAATCAAAAAAATCACACAAGTTAAAGGTTTATAGGACTGGTAGTGGAGTTCTTTTATGCAGGTGAAGTGGACAAAAGAAAGAAAAGTCAGGAAATCAAAACATCCATCAAACATGGATTCACCTTGACCCTCTCCTCGGGGTGTTTCACCACTTTGTCGCTCAGAAATTTGGTTGGAATGAATCCCTGGACGCCGTTGTCTAACCTGCTCCGAACCCCGATGGCCTGACCGGGACAGGAGCCGCTGTCAAAGTGATTCCACACCTAAACAAAGAGAAAATGTCAGGAACAAAGACGACTCTCAGCTCTGAGACTTCATTTGTTTCCTTTTAGCGGCTCTGGTACCTCACTCAGCTCAGGGAAATTGTCCTGCTGGCAGAAGGGACACTGCCACAGGCCTGTAGCGTCGTTCCGAATGGCCTGGTCGTAGCTCTCTCCCTGAGGCCGCCGGTGAGCTATACCGGTCACTACACTCGTTATTAGCTTACCTGAAAGAAAAAGGGTGCAGAAATGTAAACAATGGAACACATTTTCACCTGTGGGGTTTAGGATTTCTACTGCAGAGAGGTTTGCTGATTGTTGGGAGTCTGTGTACCGATATAAAAGGTCTCTGGTGTTTCCTTGGTGAGCAGATTGAAGACCTCCTCTGTGTTGGGAACTCTGTAAGAGACCCGAAGGTCTTTGTACCTGCAGCTCAGCTCTGCTCGGATGTCATAAAGTGTGATTCCCTTGTTGCCGTAGCCCTACAGGTAGAGGAAAAAAGAAGAAAGAGACCGCCCGCCTCCTCAGCTTTATTTCACGCTGACAACGTTTTCACTGTCTGAGCATCTCCTCTCACACTGACCTGTCTCTCCAGCTCCTCAGCGAAGGCGTCCAGGTCCAGATCTTTAAGGCGTTCTGGGTTTTCTAGGATCTCCTCCAGAGCTCCGGCTGGGTTCGCATCTTCTGCAGACTCGTCGTACTCGAGGGCATCGACGGCCATCTTACGAGCCCACTCGTATGTCTCAGGGTGGACCCGAGAACCGTCCAGCACTTCTATGTAGGAGTCCGTACTGTCGTGAGTTTCAGAGAGAAGATGTCGATTAAAAAAACAAAAAAGCTGGTGCAAGAATATGCCATAGATATCAACATTTCAGCTTTTCTGTTTGTCTATCAGATAAAACCTGCATAAAATAAAGTTTCAAACTGTTTTCCCACGTTGATGCACCAACCTGTCGCCGAGTGATGCCGTGTCGATCTTGATGAAACCAGCGCAGTTGATGAAAACTTTGGGTCCCATGTGGCACATCGTAACCAGCTGCGTTCTGTTCTCCAGACGAGTGTTGTTCTGCTTTAAGATCTGCTCAGATAAAAACAAACACGGCGCTCAGATGCTCCGCAAACAAGAAATGATGAAGAAATGTTTGGTTTTAATAGAGATGAACAGCAAAATCCTGACCTTGAGGAGGTGGGCTCCCTTCCTTGGTCCCAGACCGCAGACATACTGGACCAGGCTCTGAGTGTGGGGATGGGCAATCGCTCGGTTCACATCCACACCGACCTCGTTGACCCGGTTGATGAATTCACAGTAGAGAGCGTTAAGCAACTCCTCCTTCACCACATGTTCCTAAGAAAGAGCAATCATTCGTGAACATGTGCTTTATGTGTTGTTTGACAAACAAAACATAAAATGATGAGCATAAAAAAAATAAAAAATCCAAGCTTATTTATTAGCATTAGCCCTCTAAGGTTGAGGGTCTGCACACACTCCTGAACTCTAACTAACACTCCCAGTAACATCCAAAACGTTGCTGCGCTCCGTTCTCTCCCATCTCTCTCGCACCACGTGAGGCTCACCGACAAAAACTTTTCACTGGTTGTTTTAGAAATGTGGTGCATTTAAGAAAATAGGAAAAGTGGGCGTCATATTGCAATCAAGCACTTCCTGGTCCCAACACGTTCACTGAATGAGCAGCAAGTGCAAAAAATGCACCAAAATTACAGTGAAGATGACTGATCATAAATCTGGTCTTATTTGGAAGTAAATAAAAAACAAAACCAATATAAAAACACCACTTTTATAAAGTTTGAAGTCAGTGCTGTCCAACAGAGTTGAAATTAGCATTTCAGTTACAGTAACCTTTTAAATGTGATTTAAGGGTTAAAGTTAATGAAAGAGCCTCCTGGATGTCTCACCTGCAGTGGGTGTAACTTGAGACAGAGAATGTCTTCATCAGTGCTGCAGACCTGAGCGTATTCGATCAGAGGATCCTGGATCTTCCTGGCGACGGAGACAGCTTGTCGCAGCAAGGGAGGGTAATCCCTGAAATCATTCTGCAAAAATAAGAAGGTTCTGATGAAAACCAGCAATACAACTGTAAAAAAAAAACAAAAAAAACCACTGATGGTTAAAATGTTGCATAAAACTCAGTCTGCAGGAGTAATCAAAAATTTACCTCTGACTTCTTGCTGTTCATGTACAGGGTGGCCAGTTCATTGTCCACCAGCTCCACTCCGACGGCCGGCAGGGAAGACTCCTGCTCCAGCTCACTGATGGTCCTCTTGATGTCCTCCATGATCATCTGAGCATCTCTGCACAGAAACCTCAGATTTAGCCTCTTATATCCGTCATAACTTCTAATAAACCTGATCATTTCCTGAAGTACACTCAGTGTTTCCTGTTCAGTTACATTTAGCTGCCAGGATGCTGGCGTGGGTAGAAGAGGGCGTCTACTATTACTTATAACTATGGCCTGTAGATCCACACAAAGGATGTGAAATGAAACTATTGTGGAGGATGCAGTTGAACAAAATTCTGTACTGAAATGTTAAGAACAACAATTCATTTGGCCACACAATCCTGTAATTTAAGTGTTGAAAATGATACATTTTTAATACTTTATTGAAAATCCTTCATCTCGTAGGTATCAATAGACACTGATATAATAAAATAACCAATTTCTCACCGATTCTCCCCAGCAACAGCCACCACATGAGGTTTCTTGCTGGAAAGAAATCTCTTCAGATTTTCAACGTCATGAGCCTGTATGCATTGGAGACAACAGGGAAAAAAGGGGAATATTTCAAAAATACACTCAGAGATCGAATCTGAACATCTAAAATCAACACCGATTTCTCCTTTAGAACCTTTTTCTCTCTCTCATCCTCCCTGAAGGCATTCCTCCTCTTCATGAAGTACGGCAAGCGAAGGAAGTCCACCACCTCTCCATCCCCGTTGATCAAAGCACAGAAAACTGGTGTGTCTCTGTCAGAGGGAACAGAAATCTTACCAACTCTTCCAAAAGCAAACGCTACCTGATTTTCTATCTTCAAACCTAACTTGCATTGTAGAAATTGTAGCAAAAGATAAATAACTGTTGGATACAAACCTGCTGGGGGCATAGGCCACACCCAGCACACGGATGCCTTTCCCATGGTTCTCATCCATCAGGTCATCATCTTCCTCCACCTGCTGGTCGGGCCGGTAAGGAGCCACTTTCAGCCAGTTATACAACCGGCGGCAGCAGGACTTTAAAAACAAATGAGAAACAAGTTATTTAATAATCATTTCAGAAAAATATATCAGCAAGAAGTTTGCTTTGGTGGTAATCTGATGTAAATCCCTAGTGAGTGTTAGAAGGCTTATTGTGGATTTTCTGAGCCGTTACCTTGACGATGCTCTCTTTAGCCTCAGCGATCAGTTTGCTCTTGAGCTCCTTGGCCATCTGGGGGTAAAGGAACTGGTTGAGAGCTCTCTCTATGGCGAGGGTTCGCTGCCTGTTCCACTCCTGCACCTGGTGGCTGAACTCGTCCCTGTAGTAAAACTGCTTGATCTCATCAAAGTAGGTCTGATCTCCAGCATACCTAAAGAAAACAGATGAAAACACGGCCGTGGGGAGAGAGTGTGAGCTTATCATTACTGACTTTAAAGCTTTGAAGTTTACCAAGAGAGATGAGTTAGGAAACCAACGCCTGCTTAAAAACTCAGAGTTTATCATTTTATTAACCTCTTTATTTCCCTCTATAAGTTCAGTAACATTGTCAGAAATTTACAAAAAACTGAAGTAGAGCTAATAAACCGATGTCAAAGTAGTGTGTATTTTTAAAACAAAAGGAAAAGAATAAAGTTATCTTTTTTTTCCAAATGAAGTTATAAATGTATTACATAAAAGTCAAAAACATTTAGTTGAGCAGATTCTTCAGCTCACATTTAATTACATAAAAACAACCACTATCTGAAGTGAATTTATTAAACTGGATTTTAAGTAGGGGTATCAGAGTAAAGGGGAGGTTATTGTTAACTTACCCTTTGACCCCTATTAGATCTATGCAGATATCAATGGAAAGAAGACCCTCGTCCTCTGCCAGGCACATCTTCAGGAACTGATCCCCATTCAGCTCTTTCACAGGTTTATTCTTCAGATACTTAAAGGAATATGCAAAATGAGCTTCATCTACCTCCTGTTGGAAAGAAAAAAAAACAAGTTAGGAAACAATTTTTTCCCGCATGTCCTCATCTAAAGGTCATTCTGCTTGTTCTCGTACCTTTTTGCCTTTCTTTGTGGGTTTGGTGTTGATCTTGGCTCGTTCCTGGAACGTCTGACGGAGGACGTGCCTGACCAGCGGCTCTCTGGCAATCTGCATGGCCACCATGTACCGGGTCCCTTCCAGCACCGCCTCGGGAGTCGAGAACTGACTGCAGATGTAATCTTTGGCCAGCTCTAGCGGCTCGGCGGGGAACTGCTCCGTCTCGTGGCGTTGGTAACTGTCTCGCAGGTTCTCTCCGAACTGCTCTGGGGTCAATCCGAACTTTTTAGCCAGGCCGTCTGGTGGAAATATGGGAGCAGAAATATAACGGTGTTGTTCTGATACGACATAGGCGTGGTGGTATGAGTAGCAGGAAAAGTGGCTAACCGAGTCCAACACTTTGACAGATGCTGTACATATCCCTACGAGACGCCAGCTTCAGGTCAGGACCTTTCTGCTCCTCCTCCTCTTCAACCTCATACTCCTCTTCCTCTCCTAAAATTAGAGAAAATCAGAACACGGCCAAGAAAGTTCTAACTCACCAGGAAATGATAAACTGGTTTTCTCATGTAATCCTGCTTACCATCTTCTGACACTTCTTTGATTTTCTTGAGCTTCTTCTTCTTGGATTTTGCCGCGTTCTGCATCTTCGGGATGTCTCGGCCGTAGTAAAGCAAAAAGTGATTGTAAACATCGCTCAGCTCTTCAAGAGTCTGCACGTCCTTCAGCCTTGAAAATGTGATAAAAGATGTTTGAATTTACCAGAACTGAGAGGTAGACAAGAATACGTTTTAAAAAAAACCCAAACTTTATTTTTAGCTTTTCTGTGAAGTCCAGTCAGAAATGAGCAGCACCTCTCCATGTCGGCTGTGTCCAGAGGACGGATGCCGTCGGCCAGCGGTTTGTCTGGGTCTGCAGATATCTGCTCAAACTGGAAGGACTGCATCTTCTGGAACAGACGGGTCAGGTTCTGTTTCCGGGTTTTCAGCTGCGTCCACTGATCAGAGGAAGGAAAATAACAAAGTCAACAAGAGATTGAAGACTTTTGTCATCCAGTTTTTGGTAGAGAGAGAAAAGAGAAAAACAAATCATGCAAATGCAAATTAAAAATGATATTTATAATCAAGCTTATTTAGATGCAACGTGAACAGGATGATTATGTAAGTGTTGAACTTGTGATAAATTGTTTTGAGAGAAGCTAGGTGTTAGATTACCTTTTCATCCCACTGCCACACCTTCCACAGGTCGTTGATGTTCAACTCTGGCTCTACATATTCCTTTCTGTAGAAAGCTATGAATGGAACCTGAAGAAAAGGTTTTAATGTAAAACAAATCTGTCAGGTTCTAGATTCAAACTAAACATATGGAATCGACTCATTAATGATTTAGAGTTTCATGATTAAATGAAACCCGCCGCACCTCAAACTGTTGATTTCTCATGAAGTTCAGGGCCTCTTTGATTTTGGCAATGGTGCTGGGTCCTTTCCTGCTGAAGTTTGTTGTCGTTCCTCTATCAAGATAGTCGGTGCTTTCCTTTGGTGGTCATCAAAAAAGAAAGAACATTCATTTTTGTGAAGAAGGAGCTCAAAAATGAGACCCAAAAAGTGGACTAAACAGGAATGAAGTCTTTAGATTCTGCCTCTATGATAATCTTGAATAAAAAAACCACATCAAAGTATTTAGACAAAATGTAGAAATAAAATCTACAACAAAAAAGTGTAGGTACTGTCTTCCAGCTTTTCTGTTGGATTTAATTAAACAGAAAAGCTGGTAGAGCTCCTCTATATCTCGATTCCGATAACCAGTCTGTGCTTAATGAGGTCTGGAACGAAACCAGTACCTGCATGGAGATGGTCAGAGTGGAGAACCCGTGTCTGAAGATCCACTCTGCTTCTTCCTCCAACTCATCATCCTCAGCAGGTTTAACAGGGATTGAACGCAACTGCAGGACAGAGCAGCAGCAGATCCAGCAACAGCACCAAGTTCAACATGGAGAATCGGGTTTACACAAACAGAACCAGCAGCACAGACCTGGAACCTCTCTGGCATGTCAGTGGAGCGGATCTCGTTGTCCTGGTCGGTCATGTGACTGCTCTCCAGCTCGCTGGGCTCGTACAGCTCAAAGATGCTCTTCCTCCCCTGCCTCCTCTTGGTCTGCTTCTTGGGCCGGTCCCAGCCCTCTTCATCTTGATCCTCCTCTTCCTCTTCGCCCTGGTCATAGGCGTCTGCGTCAAAGTCAGCAAAGTCAAAGTCTCCGCCAAAAATCTCCTGGGCCTCCTGGAGGGCTCTGGAAAACAAACAGAAAAATCTGTTTTCATTCTTTCAGGGATTCCTGACGTCAACCTTTCACACAGATGGATTCATTTCATAGAGAAAACATAAAAAGATACAAAAGCGTCTCGCTGGAAACATTTTTAGGACAATAAGTTTCAGCAGAAATCTGAGAACTCACGCGTCTGTGTATCCTGAGAACTTCTTTCCCCTCTTCTTGGTGATGGGCTGTCCGTCATCATCCACAATAAAATCATCTATATCTGTGGGTCAAACACACACTCACATTAACACAACTATAAAATTAATAATAGGATTTCTTTTGGGATCTTTTTGCCAACCTGACTCTTCATCTTCGCCCTCTTCTTCCTCGTCTGCTTGTTGAATGGGTTCGTCGACGGCTTCGCCGTCCTCCAGCTCTCCCTCACCGTCAACGTGAAAAATCTCATCCGCGATCAAGTCCTTCTCGTCATCATCTTCATCGTCGTCCAGCATTTTAACACGGTCATATTTCTTCTTCTATAAAACAAGCCGATAAGCGGGTTTGAGATTGAAAAAGGAGGCAACAAATGAGCAGAAACGTCATTTCTACAACACGCAACCACACATGAGGAAAATATTTAATTTTCTTACCCTTCTTTTCACTTTGACACCAAGATTTTCCTCAATCAAGTCAAGATCATCGTCATCCAGGCAGTCATCATAAGCTACGAAAAAAACCAAGTCAAAGGTTTGGCAACAGGAAAGAGACTTGAGACGAGATGAATTTACATAGAAATGTCAATAAATAAACAAATGACTCTTCAACATTTTTAATTTGTTGTTTAGTCACAAATTTTAAGAATCATTTTTAGCCGTTTATACCCTGTACCTTACTGCACAGACGTCCCAATAAATCCCATCTGAATATATATTTGGATCCATTTCTGAAAAAGGGAAATATGTAGGTGGATTTTTTTTTTATTCATTTACGCAAACCTTTGTTTCTCTGGATTTAAAGTAGAAGAAACTTGAGTAAAGAGAGAAGATTTAAAGGAAGAGATTTAATTTTTTTCCCTCAAGGTGATAATTTTTTTCCAAAAACAATATTAAAACTTTTGTCAGTTTCTGTGCAGGTATCATTTGAAGTTTACATCTGGTGAAATTATGATGAAGCTGATGAAACCAGTTAACCAAAAACTAAAAGGAGCTTCCAATCAAATATTAACAAAACACTGCAGTTATATGAGCTGGAAAAGGGAGTTTTTAATGTTGTAAAATAAATAAAATGCAGATAAATGATCCATAACTCCCTTTTTAAATAAGAATATAAACATTTTATTACCTAAAATGTAATATTAAAAAAATTTCAGATAGTGAAGGCTTGTTCATTTAAAGCAAAGGATTCATCAGCAGCTAAAAAATATTTCTAACATGAAGTGAAAAGCTAAGCCCTTTATGCTTGACTTTCACATGCAGGGTGTGTGACTTTGCCACTTTTAAATAAATAATGACCATTCTCAACAGAAAATTACACATTATTAAGTCATTTTTGCCGTATGTTGCACTCTTTTAGACTTTTACCAACATTTTCCACTCCACAACAGCTCCAAAGTCTGGAGCAGCAGTTTTTTAATGATCGTTGTTTTCTGATTTGTACTGTGTTTTCTTTCAGCGGTGTATTCAGAACTAGCAGCTCTGCAATTTAAAAGGATGTCAAAACTGGAAAGAACAAATTGCTCAAACACTTACTATATGTTGTTCTCAATCTAAATATGTCTGATGATATTTAAAATAAACTTTTAAAAAAACTGCAGCAATATAGCCAACAATGCTTTTGTGGTTTAATCATTTTATCAAATCTAACACAATAATAAAAAAACAGAGTTAAACGGTAAAGGATATTTCCATTCAACTGTCAGAATTAGAACCACAAAATCTTGATCAGAGCATCTCTGCTGTAATCCATGTAATAACACAGTTAGAAGACATTTATTACATATACAAATAATTACATTCTTCAATAGTTTCATTAGTGATAGTAGACACTGTTAAACTTAACATCCAGTGAACTTACTCCGCTTTTTCCGCCAGTGTTTTACTTCCTCCTCTGAGTCACTTCCTCCACCACTGTTGCTTTTCTCAGCCTCTTCTTCTCCTTCTCCCTCCTCATCATCATCGTCGTCAATTAGTCCACGTAAATTTCCGTGCTCATCCTGCTCCTCTGGGTTCTCAACATCCTCTTCTTCGTCTGTTGTGAAATGACAAATTGGGAAACCGAACGCCCTCAAAGGTTTCGAGCTAAAACTTTCACATCTTACCATCTTCCTCCAAGAACCTCTGGGTCTTCTTAGGTTTCAGGTCGCTCTCTTCAAACTCCTCCTCTGATTCCTCGGCCTCGCTATCAATGAAGTCTGACATGGCTGCGGTTCCTGGGAAAACAATGCCGTGGGATGACGACTTCCCTGACACCTAAACATGCATCAGTCGACAAGAGGTTCTCATGTCATCTTTCAATGATTTTATTTGAACATTTTAAAACATTAATGTGAAACACAATCCAACTGCTTTTATTTGAAACAGAAATGCAACAATTGTCCCTACCGCAGTGATACTATAACAATTAGCTGCAGAATTTATTTGCAAAGTTTAAGAGGCTTTGCTTTAAATTTAACATTATGGTTGACGTTTGATGTTTTTAAGCCTGAAAATAACAGATAAATGAATCAATCAACTTTGAGCCAGTCGACCAGCTGTGTGCTGCTACAGACGGGGAAGGGTTTGTACTTTATAATCCCTTTACCCTCCAAAAAACTGTTTACTACAGGACATTCTCTGGCATTTTAATAAATTAACTTAAACTCATAAATAGGCCAGCAACAGCTGCTTATGTTGAAAATGGTTCAAAAGGATAGTTTCTAAACTACTAAAATGATCCCTGTTAAAGTCCTTTTGATAAGATGCAAGAAAATCTTACAGAGTAATGAAGAGTTTTCTTTAACTGTATCAAACAGAGTTCTGCATATTTATCTTTCATGTAGGAAAGAAAAACGCCTGTTTGGAAGGTCATGGTTCTGATAATAAAGAAACACAACCCATAAGTGTAATATTATATTTATGTCACTTCTTGGGACAGAAAGAGAACCGAATCCTTGCTTCTTCTTCTTTTTTTTTTTTTTTTTACATTTATTAAGCTAAGAAAGCAGCAGCAATAAGAGGATAATCTCGCTGCAATGGAGGACTGAGATTCAAAAGTCCTTTCCTCCCTCAAAGCCCTTAGAGTTTTACATAATGATTGTTAATTTGTGGCACAGAGAATTAACATTAATACAGATTAATACAGGGATAAAACCGGGATTGCTGTGAGTCGTTATTTTCAGTCAATAAATTATAACACCTGCGTTACAACAAGAAAACTACAACAATGCTTTTAACAACATGTGTAATACCAGTATGTCGCAGTGCGTAGATCCAACATCGTCGGAATTAACCACAAGGCAAACTCCCTCCAGTACAATAACTAGCTACAAATGCAAATACTGCTACCTGGTGAGAATTAAATATTCCCTTTTTACGAATGATAAGTAGTACAACTGGCATGTTACAACCCTTTAGAACAACAAAATTAAATTACGCTAACATTACTAGCAAAGTTAGCAAGTTAGCTAACGACAAATCGCTCTACAATGGGGTGATTTTATGCTAAACGGTTTTATTGACATTTTAATGACTAAAGGTAACAGTAGAACTCCAGCTGCAACAAGTTCGCGGTAGCGGAAAATAAACCGTTGCTTCTGAAACCAACCTTGGAAGCAACCATTAGCAAGCTAGCGCGTTAGCATAGCGGTGCGTTAGCTTGAACAATAACAAGCAGCGTTAGATTTAACGACCGTTACCAGTACATCATAATGTTGACATCTTTCTAAAAGGTCAACAATGAATTTCAACTTACACGTCTCAGTGTGGTGATATAGTCCGAATATAATTTTAATAAAAAACTGTTTAATGCTGTGTTTTGCGTTTCTGAGCTTACACTACTAAAAATGGCCGAGAACAAGCGGCGTGATGACAATTCCGGTGTAGTGTAAAATTGTGCGTCCCGGAAAAGATTCATCTTCTTTTGTGTAAGTGGTACACCAACTCTATGGCGAATTACCGCCACGTAGTGGACACTCATTTGGAACCAACAAACGTGCAAACAATTTAACCAAGGCTCCTGCTTGAGTCTAGAGAGGATGAGGAATAATTCAAATAAATTCAACTAGACGTGTACTTAAATACTTTGTTTTTTACATTGTCACTAAAAACATTAATAATAATCATTATCATCATCATCATCATCATCATCATCATCGTAATGATCATAATAATATGATTGATTTGATTGTTTCATTAAGCACACTCATGGTCCACATAGTCTGTTATCTACCAACATGGTGGTGGTAGTCAGATATAATAACTGAAAGAAAAAAATTAGGATGTACATCCCTGCTGTTCTTTTCTGTAGTCTGTTGTTTTTACACACTTTTATTGTTATTGTTATCATCTGCATATGAGATACAACAATAAATGTATAAGCAACCAAAACAGAACGACATAAATTCTAAAAGATTCACCGCCTCACGAGGCTATGGGTATTACATTACGCAAAGGAACTTCCTCCAGGAGTTGAGGCACAGACTTAGATGAGTGACTAAATATTTTGTAGCACCCACATGAAAATTCTGCCTTCCATGATGGAAAAACGATGCCCCCTGCTGGTATATCTTAAAGTCCACAAGAAAAGATTTAAAAGAAAAAAGAAAACATAGGAGAACATATAATCTGCACTCTGTAGTCTTATATTTTGAAATAAGTTGAAAATGTGTTCAGTTTAATCAATTATATCAAAGTATTACCAAGGGACAGTTAGTAGGCAAAAACAACGGAAAGCACAGAAAGTACCGACCTTACTATTCCAAGTCGCCAGAGGCGCTAGGTCCATGTTCTAACATGGATACTGTACAATTGTAATGACGTAGCGAAAACTGACACAAATCTGAAAAGAGGCATCGACCGGTGACAGCTCGATTTTGTGGTGTTGTCGGAATGGATACCTCAAACTGTCGGAATTTTCTAGGCTTTCTACTCCAGATTTTCCTACTACTCTCCAGCATATGTGGGCTGTCCATTGGCTCGGAACTCAGCTTTGTTACGTGCGGATCAGTTATTAAACTTTTGAATGTAAAGCACAACGTCAGGCTGCACTCGCACGACGTTCGCTACGGGTCTGGTGAGTTTAAACGTCAACGAATGATTTAATGTAAAATTTACATTATCGTGCTTTCAAACACGAGCAACGGCTTTCACACATGTTAACGTATCTTTACTGAATAGGATGTCACCAGATTCTGTGTTCAAAGGTTGTTAGTGTGACATATTTCACTTCATATTGGCTCCATATCGCAAATTACACGTATAGTGCTTAAATGTGTACGTTTAGGTCAGAAGTACACAGTGCCTTTCAAACAGATCCATTCTTCTTAAATAATTTTAGATTTTGTCAGCCTGTAACTCCTACTGGGATTTTATGTGACAGAATAAAATAACATAGTGCTTATTTATGAATTAAAGACAATCAAAACATGGCTTTTAATATTTTATAAGAATTTATAATAAAAACATCTAAAACAAGTGGCATGCATTTTTATTTAGTGTTCTGTCCTCTGAAATAAGTAAAACCTAAGAGCTCATCTGTGTGTAATACTGTCTCAGAATAAATCCAACCACTTTGTGAAGGCTTCAGAAGTTTATAATAGAGCATTAATTAACAGTAAAACCAAAATGAATAAAACCAGAATGGTCAGACATAATGTTATGAAAAAATTTAATGTGGAGAAATTGAACACTTCACAGAGCACGGCTTAGCATGTCATCTGAAAATGGATAAATTAAGACACAAAATAAAACTTAAGCTGGCAGGCAGGCAGGGTAAGAGAGTATTAATCAGAAAATCAGCCAAGAAACTAATGATAAATCTGGAGATGCAGTGATTCACGGCTCAGATGAGATAATCTGCTGACAGAGGAACCTCACACATCTTTTATAGAAGAAATAGTCATTTTAATGTCGAAAGGAAACCATAACAATCATAGGTATGAAACTGGGGCCATAAACTCTGACTCTGTGCGGCAGGCAGTGGGCAGCAGTCTGTGACGGGCGTCTCTGCGGTGGAGGACAGTAACAGCTACTGGAGCATCCGAGGGACGAACGGCGCCTCCTGTACTCGGGGAACGGCGGTCAAATGCGGGCAGACGATTCGCCTGACGCATGTCAACACCGGCCGCAACCTGCACAGCCACTACTTTGCCTCGCCGCTGTCCTCCAATCAGGTGATTTATTCCTTCATTTATTTTGATTTAACCTTCACCAGGTAAGTTCTCATTTTCAACAACAGCAGAATATCATAATACAAACAAACAAAAATACAACCATATCCATACTGACTAAACACACTATATTAGGGATGTCATGATTATAAATTTTGTTGGACGACAAATTGCTAAACAATAATGTTCTTGTTTTGAGACCATTATTAATTAATATAATGTTATTGGATCAATACACTGCAAAAACACTCAATCTTTTCAAGTGTTTTTGTTTTGTTTCTAGCGCAAATATCTTAGTAAACTAGAAATAAGACAAAACTAACCGAGAAGTAACTTTTCAGCAAGACATAGCAGCTTGTTTTAAGTAAATAATTTCTTAATATTGATGAAAAAGTAACAGGCAGATTATTTCACTTATAACGGGAAAATGTCTTGTTATAAGTGAATTTATCTGGCAGTGGAACTTGTCATTTTTCATCAATATTAAGAAATTATTTACTTAAAACAAGCTCATATATCTTGCTGAAAAGCTACTTGTAAGTTTATTTTTCTTATTTAAAGAAAAATAAGAAAAATAACTGAGATATTTGCACTAGAAACTACACAAAAAACACTTGGCAACATTTTGTATTTTTGCAGTGTAATGCCAGAATGCATTGTCAAAAATTAATTAACTTTAAACTCTATAACTGGAAGACATTTTAAATATCCAAAATAAATGAACGCAACAGAAAAGACAAACAAAAATTGATATTGGCGTCTCTGTAAACAAAATTGTCCTTCAAACAAAAAGCTCGTTGAGACTAAAGCACCAAATTGAAGACTTTAGTGATCCAGTCTTTGATAGTAAGAGAAAAATAATAAATTATGCAAATGGAAATGACTGAGTTTGACTTAATTCTTGGAACGATTATAGTTATAAATTTATTAGAATCACTCACTCATCAATATTGATGAGTGAGTGATTCTAATAAATTTATTATGAAGGACTTTTTAGATTAATTTATACCAAATTATTAATGTGTGAGAATAGAGTGAGTGTTGGTTTTGAGTGTAGATGTGTGCGTTGTGATGCGGAGGGGATTTCAGAGTTATGAGAAGGATTACACAAAAAGCTCCCCGCTGAGGTTGGTTAAAATCATTCACGTGTAAAAAAACAGCCCTGTAATTTGTAGGCTTATTTTTAAAAAAAATAAAGCGGATTATTAAAATGGTTCAGAAATGTGCCAGAATTCGCCAGCATGCGGTCATGTTTAACCCTCTTGACTAATCGCAGTAACTGAGTCTAAACAGAATATGTGCAAATGTAAAAAAAAAATAATAATAATAAGCTTATGCTCTGGGCCATCCATCCATCCATCCATCCATCCATCCATCCATCCATCCATCCATCCATTTTCTGGTCACCCTTGTCCCTAATGGGGTCAGGAGGGTTGCTGGTTCCTCTCCAGCTACGTTCTGGGCAAGAGGCGGGGTTCACCCTGGGCAGGTCGCCAGTCTGTCGCAGGACAACACAGAGACAGACAGGACACACAACCATTCACACACACACTCACACCTAGGGAGAATTTAGAGAAACCAATTAACCTGACAGTCATGTTTTTGGACTGTGGGAGGAAGCCGGAGAACCCGGAGAGAACCCACCATGCACAGGGAGAACATGCAAACTCCATGCAGAAAGATCCCGGGCCGGGAATCGAACCCAGGACCTTCTTGCTGCAAGGCAACAGCTCTACCAACTGTGCCACTGTGCAGCCCTGCTCCGGGCCAAATTTATATTATTTAATTGAACTAACTGAAAGCAGATTCAGGTCAATAATGTATGAAAAAACTGTCTAGGTTCAATAATAATTAGAAATTCATTTTGATATACTTTGATTTTATGAGTTCTTTGGTAGCCAGATGGAATCTATGGCTGCTTGAACATAAAATTAAATAAATGAAGGGCGACTCAATACTTTTGCACAGAGTACTTTTGCTGCATGCAAAAAAAAAAAAAAAGACGAGAAGCAATACCAGAATCCACATGTTTCATCCTCTCATGTTGGCGTCTGCAGGAAGTGAGCGCGTTTGGAGAAGAAGGGGAGGGCGACCACCTTGACGAGTGGACGGTCCAGTGCGGTGGATCCGTGTGGAAGCGCGAGGAATCCGTCCGCTTCCGCCACAAATCCACTGACGGCCTGCTGTCCGTGACGGGGGAGCAGTACGGGCGGCCGATCCACGGGCAGATGGAGGTCCACGCCATGTCGAACCCCAGCCAGCACAGCCTGTGGAAGGTGATGGAGGGCGTCTTCATGAAGCCGAGCGAGAGCCCAGCAGGCGGCCGGGACTTTGCTCACACACACACAGAGTTCTGACTTTCCTCTATTCATTCTCAGCTGCATCTGTACCAGCAGCCACCTTCACTGTCCCAAAATGATTCAATCTGTGGATAAGAACCGTGGAAGATCCAGCAGCCACATTAAATTAGTAAAACGGACATATTTGAACCTTCTTTGTACCTTCCATATTTGTTGCGTTAGGTCCAGATTGGGGTTTCTCTGCTGTTGGTTGTTACTCTGCAGCTCAGGAAGCCGTCTAGGTGAACATATTGTTACACTTGTGCCTTTATCTGCCAATAAAAGAAGTAGGTGTTTACATTGCAATAAAAGCATTTTAAATATGAATCTTTTATGGCGTTTTGGCCACACACCTCCAGATCAAAACTCAAACAGTATTCCTGTCTAAAATTACCATTTTTTCTTATAAATTATTCCACATGCCAGAACAAACTTTGTTTAGGATAGTTTTTTTCTTTAATGATGTTGTTACTTGTCAGTGTTCAATTGGTTCTTAAGTCTCGGGAGAGTGCAGTGTTACAAACGCAGACGTTTTATTACGACATCAAACTGACAATGAATACCTCAAATAAAGATTTTTTTATGCAAACAGTCTTCAGCATGACTTTCTTTTCTTTAATTTGATGTCAAGCAGTTTTCATCACCCCATAAATCCCTTAATTAATAAAGGATTTGCCAGTGAGGCAAGCTGCTAATGTCTGTCTGGACCATTAGACGAGCCTAATGGCTTGTTTGTCCAGATAATGGCGTGTTTGGGTTCATTATCTGACAGATAATGAGGTTTGAGGGGATGAGGGAATCAGTTAGGAGGATAATCTAACTTGTATTTGACCTGCACACTGACAATGAGTCCCGATGCTGAATCTGCTCTGCCGGACGTGCAGCTAAGCGTTAGTTCACAGACTTCGTTGTTTTTTTTTTAAGCAGCAGTTCTTGGTAACTTGGTAACGTCTTTTCACACCCACAGAAGTTGGTTCATGACCTGCATGGACTTTATGACTCAGTCCATGAAAAAACTACTGAAAATTTCTCTGTTTTACTGGTTTGCATTTAAAACGACACCAAAGATGAACTTCTGTTTGGTTCTTCTGATTGTTCTGCATGAACACATTTAGATTCACAGATTAATAAGTGGGGCTAACATTTCTAATAACTTTAATTTTGAATGATGCTGCTTTACACATAACTATATTCACTTTAAGTTTATGCTTTATCTTTAAAACTACAGATTAAACACACTTTTTGTCACCCTGGATTTCATTAGTTATGGGTGTCAAAAAATCATCTTAAGGCCTTAAATGTACATAGGCTACAATTTAAGCTGACTCAGATTTTATTTTAGATTTATCAAAACATTCCCATGTGTAATTGGCATAGGTCTCACAAAATAAGACTCAATAATCTCCTTGCTATGCAGACTGTTATGTGTGCTGCACATGGTGGATTGTTTAAATGTTTTTCAGTCTAATTTGGTTTTGTCTCGACTCCGCTCTGACTACCCAGTTCCTCTAGTTGTGCGTTTTGTCTTCACTTGGAAGTTTTAATTTTTTAGTTTACAGGTGAAAATATGTAAAGTTCAGCTTCTGAAGTCAAAGAAAGTAGCATTTGTTTTCTGACTTGCAATCAGAACAGGATAAACTGCACTGCTTCATCATTCCATAATCTGATTCCCAAGATAAATCCAACTCAACAGAAATCTAAAATCAGCATAAAGTAAGATATTCATCTTTTTCAGATGACATGTTAACTCTTTCACTGAACCAAATATTCTTTAAAACGTAGACAAGTAAACACAGGTACATCGGTTTCTATCAAAACAAGGTTTTATTGCATAAACATATATAGATATACTTTTTTTAGAATACTCAGATTAAACTTTGCATTTTAAATATCCATTCAGTTGGTAACTATTGCTGTTTTCGTTCTCCTTTTCTAAGCAGCATGCCGAGGTTGTATTAGCTATCTGTGTTTAGTTTTATCTCTGTACAATATACAACTGGTAAAAACATGTTTTGGTAAAAACAAACTTCAAAAACATGAAAACCATAAACTGGTTCTTGTCCTGTTACAGAAGCACGGGTACAATAATGTGAACCTTAAACGGGTTTCCCTTAAACAGTCATGCAATGATCTCAAAATGAAACATTTCTATTTAGATAAACTGCAGGTGAGTAATACTTTACGCAGAAGTTTGTAGAGGACAGTGAGGACATTATTTTAGACTGGCAAGTGATTAAAATACATGACATATTGGATCAGTGTGTAGAACCATCCACAGTGAGACTCTTCTACAGATGATGCGACACGTAGATGATGCTGAGGATGATGATGGTGTGACTTTGTATTTGCATATTTATGAAAATGCCCTCTTCTGCTCTCTGATTTGATTAATAGCTAGTAGAAACTATAAAAATGGCTATTACAGTATAAATAGGAAAGTCAAATATGTGACAGTAATACATACATAATTACATTTAAACCAACAGGAAAGAGGAACTGAATCCCTTTTTTTAACGACAACATGCTCACTGATTTACAGTATTATACAGTTTAGCTGTGATACTTGACCTTGTTTTGAAAGAAAAAGTTCTCTCGCTGATTTTACATTTTCACAACGTCGTCCTGTAAACCCACATGGATGCACTCCAGCTTGACTGAAAGTTCTGCCTCAGGTTTAATCCACATGGGCAACAGTCCAAGAAACCCCCAGCAGAATATTGCAAGAGATTTGTCCAAAGGGAACAATTAGTCTCCGGTCCAATGTTTGACCCAAAGGGAGCACCATGCAGTTAGGGAATCCAATCTACACAGAGTAGAAACCAGATATTTATATACACTGTATAAAAAGATACAGTTTGTTCATTGTGAAGTGAAACAAAACGTTCCCTATAACGCCAGGGTTTCCCCCAGTGTATTATAAGCCTGGCAGGCCACCAGGCTTTACTCTTAGCATTGCTTATTTATTTTAGCTTTTTTAATGTTTGCATTTTTAGACTTTATAGTTGGTGTTCAGATATTTATTTTCCAATAACACATTATTATCAAGTGATGTTTTCAAATTTCCTCTCAACTTTTAACATTTTCCAACTCAAAAACACGACAAATGACCACTGGAATGCTATATTTTAACACTATTGGAAGTCATCATATCATATCATATCATATCATATCATATCATATCATATCATATCATATCATATCATATCATGCTTTCATAAGCCTTTGATTATTTCACACATTGCCTTCTTGTTTGACATCATGGAAAATCTAAAGAAATCAGAAAAAATGCACTGTAAAAAACTTAAAATACTGGCATCTGTGGTTGCCAGAATTTTATTGTATTTATAAATACGAGTTTATTTTACCATAGAAAAATTGATGTTACTGTATAAATACAGCCCTTACTGTATTTATAAAATATTCTTCCAACCACAGCTGCTGTATATGAGAGACAATTTTTTTACAGTGCACTTTTTCTGATTTCTTTAGATTTTTCCATGATATCAGAAAAGGAGGCAATGTGTTTTTGGAGGCAATCTGTATTTATACGTATAAGTCCGTATTTATACAGGTTTTAAACCCCATATAATTATGGTAACATATGATAAAATCAATATTTATATGGTAAAACACTGGCCACCACAGCTGCCGGTATTTTACTGTAAATTAGCAATGGTGTTTTTTTTGCAGTGTGCAATGACCAGATGTCTGAAAATACAAGGTTCATCTTTTTCTAACCAATAATTTCCCAGTATGAACAGAAAAGAAATGTCCATCAGTGTTTTGTTCAGGAAAGAGATGTTTTCTGTGTGCCAGAGGTTTGGTGTAAAATGTGCTTATCAACCACAGATCAGAAACAAAAATGTGAAAATCCTGGCTGAAGTCAGAAAATGAGTCCTGTACCGACGTGGGCAGGAAAGCCACTCAGAGAGGAAGAAGTCATTTACTCTAAAAGCAGCATAAAATGCCAGATTGTAGTTTGTACACACAAGAACCAAGACCTTAGATTTTATAGACATTTCCTGTCTTCTAATGAATATAAACTGAAATGTTTGACCATAATGACCAACATCATGCATGTTATTTAAAATACAGGAGAATTTTTGCCCGACGTTTTGTCAGATTTTGATAAAAGTAGTCATGTGTCTTTTTGTAAAGCGTATTTCAATATCTGGTTTCAATTGCACATGAATATAATGAAGTCAAAGTCAGGAGTAATGATCTACACAGGGCTGGACAGGTTAGCTGAAGTGACATTTATGATACAGGATACTTTATATTCACATAATTATCTTATAAAAACTAATTTATTGATTAGACATGGGCTGGTTAGCTGTACCAGGGTACCATAATTTTAAAAAATGTGCTTAAATTTTGTTCTTCCAGATTAAAGTCACGTTAATGGGCTGCCAGAGAAAGTCCCATGTTGATCAGAATCTTCTCTGGCTGTATGATGCTGCACACTGCCGTCATCTGGCTGAAATGAAGCTATCACATCTCTGGTTGAAATTTCCCAGAGTGATGACGTTAAAGCTAAAAGTAACGCCATCCTTCAATCTCATTTAGGATGCTGTACAGGAAAAACAGTGACTTTTCTGTTAAATAAGAAAACTAGATTCTAAAATATATTAGATTCTGTAAGATAATTTGATTTCAAACTTTTGTGTCAATACCCTGCTACTGTAAAAATGAAGGCCAGCCCATGTCTATTAACCAAGTTTTTGTTACTACGTCCCACATTTTCTTTATATCTGTTTGTAAATACATAATTTATAATCTGGAGCAGACATTTCAGAATCATTTGGTAATTTTCATCTTTAAATTACATTTTTATGGGTGTGAGGTGATCTTGTGTGGTTTTAGAGTCTCAAAGTAAATCTTCTTGTAAAACGAGTTTTTTTTAAGAAAAAATATGTTTGGAAAATATTAGTTTTACATTTAGTCCTGAGCAAAAAAAAGAAAAAAGGGTTGAAGATATATTATTTTTTTTACAGATATACAACAAAATAATCTCCCAACAACAAATCTGAAGGCTCAGATTAAGCTTCAGTTCCCGTCTTGACCACTAGAGGGAAACCTTTTCCAAGAACCTAACTACACGTCTCCTGTTTATCCAGACTCACCTTCCACTTTATTAGGTACACCTTGTTAGGTATACCACCACTTTGATTCTCCGTAGCATTGACTATTGGGTCAGAAACGTCCTCTGGTCCTTCTTCACATGGTTGATTTAGATTTGTTAGCTGTAAATCCATGATATGAAGGTGCTCTGTTGAATTGACCCCTGGAGGACTACAATAAACTAATTCTCAATTTAAGAAGATTTTTAGCTTCCTCACACAGACCATTATTCTGCAGGAGGTATCCTTCAGGAAATAGGTCCACTGAGGCTGTAAAGGAAGGGAGATTATCAGATTAGTACCCAGGGGCCGAAATTGAAAGTATTTCTCTACATCATCACCAGCAACCTGTGCTGTGCTTTCACGTTTTATACACCAAATTCTGTTTCTAAAAGCTGAATATTGCAGCTGAAAACATGTTTTACTGTCCGACCTTGGTTTTAACAAGTGGTTATTTGAACTGCATTTGTCTTATATCATCTCCATCCAGTCTGATCATCCTCCTCTGACGTCAACAAGAGATTGTCTCCACAGAGCTGTTTCTCCAGGGGTATTTTCTCTTATTTGGGCCATTTTCTGTGGAACTGAGAGATGGGTGTGCATGTAGATTCGCAGTGTCTGAAATATTCAAACCAACAATCCTGCCAGGTTCAAAGTCACCAAAATGCAGCGACTTGCTGCCATGTTATTGTCGTTTGTGTTAACAGAGGAATCTAATGAAGTGGCCAGTTGGAAAATATTAAAGCTTAGTAGTTTTTCTTATTTTTGTACACTGCAAAAATAATTGAAATATGAGCTTGTTTTAAGTAAATTATTCCTCAATATTGATGAAAAAGTTCTAGTTCCACTGGAAGATTATTTCATTTATAACAAGACATTTCCTCCATGTTATATTGAGAAATTATTGACTCCAAGAGCTCATTTTGTGTTTTTGCAGTGTACTTTCTACTATTGAGAGGAGTAAAAGATTACATAAGATAGGTGGCAAAAATCTATGGGGAAATCTTTAGTTAATGGCAATATATATACTGGCATGGTGTCAGGGGGTTTCTACAGATGAGCTGTATAACAATGAAATGCAAATATGAGGCCTTTCCCCCACAAACGCATACCTGATAATAACTGAATTCAGTTTGGTCTATTTTTACAACGCTCATGAGGTTTTTGCAAATTATCTATATACATTGTCTTTTCCACACCACAAAAACATCGGACTAAAACGTGATGGGAATCCAGTGGTCCCTTTCTGAGAGTTGAGTTGTGCTTCCTCTACATACACATAAAGATTTGACACAGTAGCACAAACAGCAGACTGAGCTGAGGATGCAAATGCTTCACGCTAAACGTGACGTTGATGCACGGCTACATGAGATGCGAGGAAACTGGTATGAATTTCAATGCTGTGGCCAGGATAGAGTGCTCACATTCACTCCGTTCACATTCCCTGCACATTTTCAAGAGTAAATATGCAGCTTTTTGAAGCATTTACTGTTTTGAAAATCAAGAATGGCTCAAAGCACCTGATAAGCATTTCTGTTAATTGTAAAATTAAGTTTAAAGGGTCGTTTTCACCTTGAAAACAGCAAAGTAATTCTAGTTTAGTGTCACAATTTATAGAAAACCATAACTGTTTTGCATTTAAAATTCAAGTGACTTCACCTGGTGACATCTTCATTGCAAAACAAGAAAACCTCCACGTTTAATCCACTCTGTCCGTTTTCTAAGAATAATTCACACAAAAACTAGGAAAACAAAGGTCAACTGATTGTTTTGAGAAGTGCTTGGGTTGTGGCTGGTCCAGCTTTGGCTGCAAAGAGAAAATGTGAGGTCATGGCTGTTTCTGTCCCACTCCTCATGCTCACAGTGCAACTGGTTTCACTCCATGCCGTTCCGCAGCATCTGATTGGCTGCGATAAGCATGACACTGATGATGAAAGCCATGGCGAAGGCGCAGATCAGGCTCTTCCTGACACATGTCTGCCGATTCTTCTTCTTAGGATGAACTGGAAGGAATGACAAGAATAAGAAAAAAAAACATGAGAATGTTTTGTAATTCTTGGTGATTCATAATTAGACTATTTTATAAACCCGTCAAACCCCAAATCCTATCAGCTAATCAGATTTTAACAAGGAAATCAGAAAAAATATTAACAGAATAACAGAAATATATTAAAGTTTCATATTTGCAACATATGAACACACAAACAAAAATAAATGTTGAAAGGTTGAAGGAATGGGAGCATACACACTCAAGAAATCCCTGTTTGAGGCACAGCTATATGCAGTAATGTGAACATATAACATGGAAAAATAAGTCAAATTTGTTTTCATGATGCCTAACAGGAAAATCCATTGCATTAAGAACAAAAACATTTACATTCGTTGGACTTTCTATCTTCTAAAATCAAAACCGATGGGAAAAACAAACGAATATAACTTTTGTAGCTGTCAAATTGTCTTGTGAAGCCCGAGTGTGATTCTACTGTTTCACGGCCTGTTATTAAACTGTTAAATTTCTGCCCAGAGCTCCCGCTGTTCAAAAAAACAGAGAAGAAGAAGCTGAATTAAAAATTATTTTGTTGTCATCTCACCCTAAAGTAAAACCTGTCTTTCTCAAACAATAATGGCGCTACAATAATCCCTGTGGTCAGATACGTTTTGGATAGTTTCTTAAACTTTTTCGGGCCAAAGACCATTTAATAAACGCTCACTTACCACTTAAACTTAAGCCATTTATCTATTGTTAATTAATTTTAAACGCAATCTTTTGGTAAGCTAATTGTAGCTTCGCGCTTAGAGATGACGTAACAGCAAATAAACGGTGGTTTACATGCAGTACCTCGCGGACCACTAGGGGGCGCGACGCTACAGTTAGCTTACCAAAGGATTGCGTTTAAAATTAACAATAGATAAATGGCTTAAGTTTCAGTGGTAAGTGAGCGTTTATTAAATGGTCTTTGGTCTGAAAACGTTTAAGAAACTATCCAAAACGTATCTGACCACAGGGATTATTGTAGCGCCTCATACATTCTCTATGTAAATGGCAGACAAAAGGAGATTAGAAGATTGTCTGTCTCAAATAGATCTGTCTTCACATGGATTGTCATTGTCACAAGACTATGAAAATTATAGCAACAGAGAATAGGAAACATACACTTAATTTGACTCAAGAATCTGATGGTAACGTTTATGCACTTGTATTTAAAGTTATAAAGGATTCGCTCATCTAATTTGGGCACAGTTGCACAACCATTGAGTTCATAACACCAGCCATAAAATCTTAAATACAGACTTCTGAGACTGTCAACTATAATCATGCTAAAATATTTTAGAGCTGCTGAAATAATAAATTCATTCCTATGTGTCTTCTGTTGAACCAAGATTAAAATTTAAGTTTTAGGATTTCTTCTTTGCTCCCCAGGGATCCACCGTTTCTTTGACTGAAACAAATATAGATGACACAGCAGCTAAGATTTCCTGCTGCCTTGTTTTGCTTCTCATGTTTGTGACCCAGATTATGAGAGCATCATCTCTGATGTAAAAGGAATGGTACATAACAGGCACAGACTGGCTACAAACGTGTACAGCAGCAGCAAAAACAAAGAAAGACAGACGGAGGTGGAAGTTTTGCTCTGCTGCTGTTTGGGTTGAGAGCTTTTGTTCTCCAAAGACAGAGACTCCCAGAGATTAAAAATGAGAGCGTTAGGAAGAGGCAGATGTGTTCTCCAACAGGCTGAAGTAAAAAGCCAAAAGTTTCCTCTCTGTCAGGTCCCATGTCTCAGCCTGTTAGAATCACACACTCATCAATAAGTCAGCGTCAAAGCTCCGACTGCTGGATCTAAGAGAAACTGTCAAAGGTACAGAGGTCCCACTGGACGGATGGGAAAGAAGCCGACATGAAAGAGGGAGGAGGAGGATGTGAGATCAGGGTTAATGTGGGGGAAAAATACAGCTGATTTTCTATTTCCTCTTTTTAAAACTCTTAATTTTCCTCTTCTAATAACTCCATGGTACGGCCAGTCCCCTCCTTTACCTCCTTATCACCTCCTCAACCAACATTTCTGCATTAATTCCTAATTCCTTCTCTTGTTTGAGGAATATCTCAGTCTGCCCACCAAGACCAGCAGGATTCAGTCAGTTCTGAAAAGTGCCAGAATTTTATTTTAATTCTCCACTTGCATGCATCTCAAACCTGCAGAGGACTAAGGCTGAAGACCCCTGAACTATTTCTGTATGCAAAAATGACAATTAATTCTTTAAGGACTTTTATTACTTTTCTAAAATTCATATATATACAGTACAGACCAAAAGTCTGAGTACAGACCAAACACTTAAATCCAATTTGCATAATAATTTGGAACACGGTGTAAAGTCTAGTTTTCTAATCAGCCAACTGGGAAAAGAGCAAAACAATATTTCACTCTATTTTCTGATCATATAAGTTGATAACAAATGTTTCGGTCCCTTAGTGCTGACCTTGTAAAATAACAGCAACAGCAACAGAGCGCAATGTTTCCCACGAGAAGCTTTTCAAGTCTTCATTAGAGGATCAAAACTTTGCCTGAGAGCAGCTTCCTCACCTCCTTCGTACTCAGGGCAGTTCCCTGAGGTTTCGTTGAGGCTCTCCTCCTCCGTGATGATGATGTTCTCTATGTCCTTCATCGTCAAGTGGTCCCGGAAGGCGTGAAACAGAACCTGCTTGAGCTCATCCAGAGACAGCTGCTGCATGTCAAACTGCAGGGGACCAAAGGGATCAATGCAGAGACACAGAAACATCAGCAAAATTAGAAAATATTTTGTGATGTGAAGGAACACTGGTGCTACTTTTAGTGTAATTCTGTGTGAAATTCTGATTGTATTTAAAGGAAGAAGTTCCTAAATAATGGTCTAAGTTATTTTGATATTTGACATCAACATGCACAACCACACAATCCCTCTAACAGCTTCAATAATTACAGTAAAACAGAGACATGTTTGCATCTCTGTGGTTGGTGTTTGTAGACGTTCAAGATGATTTATGAGGCTGTCATCTGCTTCTCATTTAACATCAGACTCTTATTCCGCCTCCACTGATCCAAAAAAATTCACCTGCTTTCCGAAACTCTCAGCAGACTCCACTAATACCCCTGGATACACGAGCGCCCAGCGTCCTGAAACCCACTAGCATGTCTGGAATATTTACATCGCTGGCATCCTGGAATACCATCAGCTGCATGGTTTAGCACAACAGATGGCCTCTCTGAGGCAGGCAAGGCGAAAAACGAGCGGAAAGAGGGAGGCTGAGAAAGGGAAAGTATGATGAAGTTCAAGAAAAGCCAGATGAATGAAGTAGTGAGAGGCAGATGGAGAAAACAGAACTGGCAGACAATAGTGGTGGAGATGAGGAAGAGTTGTAACAAGGGAAGATGCTCATTTTAGCAAGGGAATGATAGTCTTGCTCATCTTGTGCTGTAAAAATAATAGATTTTTTTCTTTTAGGAAACCGAACCTCCAAGTTTAATTGATGGTTCTGAATTATTCTTTGTCCCCAAACACAACAGATCACATGGAGGCTGGATGTTTTCCAAACTGGAGAGGGGATTTGTTCCCAAATCCCTCCTCTGGTGGCTGAATGATATTAAAAAGGACTACATATCCAGAGTGCAAATACATAATAGAAAGGCTGTCTGTGAATGGGAAACGCATTGTGAAGTGCTTTGTGGAACCTCGACCAGATTAAAAAAAGGATTATATAAGTGCACAACATTTGTCTTGATATTTAATTCTTTCCTGTTTAATAATTTGTGTCTTTGGAAATGTATATTATTTATCATCCTGTGTGCTTTTGTTGGAAACACAACTGACTTTAAAAATTTGCCCAGCTAATGGAAGTTAGGTATTGATTTAACACAAATCAGATCAACCAGGTGAGCATTATTAAAATGTCTGTATATTAACTAAAAAGTGATATTTTTCTCAAATCATGATGTACTTGAAAGCATCACTCTCTGTGCAGAAGTCTTAATTTACAGTTTCTATTGCCTTTTCGAGTGATTTGCACTGTAATTATGGAAACTCCCACACAAACACAGAAATGGGAACAGAAGAAAACAGAAATACTATCAATTTAAAACCCTGGAGGCGTCACTAACAAACAGCAATTTCAATGCAGACTCCAACAACCTAGTGTTCATTCTGATCCTCTTTCCTCTTTATGAGGCAGCTAGCAAAAAAAAGCAACACAGACGACGACATCGACTTCAACCAGACGTGGCAACTTGAAACAGCTTTTTTATTTTAACATAATCTGCAACCTTTAAACAAGTGTAAAAATATCAGTCAGAATAAGTTTAAAACAGGCAAGACAAGGCAATTTTCAGCAACTATGTCTTCATGATTAGCTCAGTCGGGGTTTGATCAGGAATGATCTGCATCCTTTTCAAATCAGAACCACATGAGAACCACAAGACGGTACAGTTTTAAAAAAACAAATGTGCAATTTCACATTTCTGTAAGAGGCAGGTTTTCAGTTTCATTTTGTTTTAGACTGTCACAAAACACTTTAAAAAGACAAAATAAAATAAAAAAACTGGTAAACATTGTGGCTGCACAGTGGCACAGTTGGTAGAGCTGTTGCCTTGCAGCAAGAAGGTCCTGGATTCGATTCCCGGCCCGGGATCTTTCTGCATGGAGTTTGCATGTTCTCCCTGTGCATGGTGGGTTCTCTCCGGGTTCTCCGGCTTCCTCCCACAGTCCAAAAACATGACTGTCAGGTTATTTGGTCTCTCTAAATTCTCCCTAGGTGTGTGTGTGTGTGAGTGAGTGTGTGAGTGTGTTGTTTGTCTTGTCTGTTTTCTGTGTTGCCCTGCGACAGACTGGCGACCTGTCCAGGGTGAACCCGCCTCTCGCCCGGAACGCAGCTGGAGAGGAACCAGCAACCCTCCAGACCCCATTAGGGACGAAGGGTGAACAGAAAATGGATGGATGGATGGATGGATGGATGGATGGTAAACATTGTCTGTCTTTAGCATCTTTGGGGGTGACAACTAAAGGGTTAAACTCCTGAGAGCTCAAGATATTTAATTTTAATCAGATATCCCTAAAGCTTCTCATCTGTGCTGTAGAGTATTTGGAGAGTTGATTTTGTTTTATTTCATTTATTTTTGTTTTTTATTTACTCTGTTAAACTATCAGCAGAGAGAGATTAGGATGATTAATGATGAAATACATTCTGATTACCAGTTGCAATTGTTTGTGCTTTTTGTCCCTTAATTGAAGTGTAATCATTTTTGATTTATTCCAAATAGATATTAATGTGAGAAACACAGAGAGATCTGCTTGTTTCTCTGAATGGATGGTTTAATGTAGAAAAATTCATTCTGCAGACTGATTTTCATCCCATTAAAACACTTATTTCTTTCTATAAATACATAAATATAATCAATGTTGCATAAAACAAGAGTTAGTAGCAAAAACAAAACAATAATGTCCTCTGCACTGAAAAAAATGTTTCTTTGCACCAACTTAAAATAATTTGCTACAGCTAATCTAGTTTTGCTAATTTGATTTCAGAATGATAATGAAATTATCTTTGCTTCTGATTTTTCAGAAGATGCTAAATAGGAAGGAGATCTTTCAGGTTTTCACATTTGTCTTGTTGCGCAGCAGTGCAACTCTGCTGAAGAAGATATTTTACAAAACACGGGACAGGATGCACTCAAAAACTACCCTGAGGGCACAGGAACAGTTAGTGGCAACCACAGTTAGAGGGACTGCTTGACTCCTGCTTTCCTTCTTGTCAGAGCAGCCTCAGCCCAAAACACAAGCAATGAAAAACAGGAACAAGACTTTGAACAGCAGCAGCAGGACAGATGACATGACAGCTGAAGGCAGAGAGAAAACACACAATGTTCCTGTCTGTCTGCGCGGAGGCCCGCTACCTGCAGCTATCAGGCAGAATGTTTTACTTTCCTCCTCTGCTGTCTCTGAAGGACAAACAGAGCGATGGACGGGGCAGACAAAATATTGAGTTTTCTTGTCTTTGTCTTTTCTGAATCATTTTGTGTTTGTGCGTGCATATGATGGAGCTGCTACCAGGAGCCCAGCAGGGGACTCGGCGACATGCAGGAGTCAAGACACATCAATCAGAGGAACAGGTGCTAACACGGCGTCCTTCCTATCTAATCCTCCCGGCCTTCAAGCAACACAAGCTTGTTTCCTCAGACCCTCCACCTGCTCTGTTTGCTGACCCCGAAAGGCCACCAAGACTGACTGGATGTACAATCACAGTCACTTTTTGTTTTACTCTGCGCTATTTTCACTTAAGTTTAAATAAAGTTTATGTTGTGTGGTGTCAGCAGGCCACACAGATGCAGTAAAAATCTCAATCTACAGAATAAAATCAGATTTTGTCAGCATAACACAACAATCTGAAGATAAAAAGCTCCACTCTGTTTGGACGCCACATTGAAAGCATTTCCACACAAAGTGCCGCACTGCAGATCAAAGCATCCACCAAACGGCTGATGTTATATAACATGCATGTAATGTTTTTTTAAAAAGATTCATTAGAAATAGCTTTTCGTGCTGCTTCAACAAATGAAAACGGAAGAGATTCTTTTCATCCACAGTTTTTTTTTTTCATCTTTTTCCACTTTTGTGTCAAGAAATTTGCATACCCTGATCATCAGCATGGATTTTTCTGAACCATTTTTCTTCCACAGCTAAATGATGATACAACAAAGAACTTCAAAAATAATTGGATGCAGAAGTTTGAAGACATTGTGAACTTTGTCATATCTGCATGAGTCCAATGTGCACATAATGAAACGTAAATGGACAAAAAGTGTTCGTAGGAAAGCTGCAGAAATCCTCATTCTTCTGGATGATGTTTGTTTTTTCAGTAGTGATTAGAGTCACTACATGAATCCAGGTTTTAGGAACTGAACATACATTTTCCTTAGACTTGAGGTTAAAGCTTTAGGTTACGACCAACAGTGTTTTCACTGCACAAACACAAAATCTTACAAGGTAGTTTTAGTTTCTAGTGCAAATATCTTTATCCATTTGAAATAAGACAAAGCAAACTTAGAAATAAGCATTCAGTAAGATAAACACTGCAAAATTACAAAATCTTGCCAGGTGTTTTTGTTTGGTTTCCTGTGCAAATATTTTTGTTCACTTGAGATAAGAAAAGTAAACTTACAAGTAACATTTCAGCAAGGTATATGAGTTTGTTTTAAGTAAATAATTCCTTAGTATTAATGAAACATCACTAGTTCCATTGGCAGATAAATACTAAGAAACTATAGGATTAAAATGAGCTCCTATATTTTGCTAAAAAGTTACTTCTATGTTGGTTTTGTCTTATTTCAAGTGAACTAAGATATTTGTGCTAGAAACAAGACAAAAATAATTGGGAAGACTTTGTGTTTTTACAGTGTAGAAGCTTGATTTAACTCCTTAATATTAATGAAAAAGTTCTTGTTTTATTGGCAGATTATTTCACTTATTATATGGAAAAATGTCTTGATATAAGTGACTTTATCTTCCAATGGAAATAGTAATTTTTCATTGATATTAAGGAACGATTTACTTAAGACAAACTCCTATATCTTGCTGAAAAGTTGCACTTGTACGTTTTGAAGTGGTTTGAATGTGTATTAATAATCATGAACCTGTTTGACTTTCTCCAACATAAAAACATTCATCATACATTCAAACTTGTGTAGCTACTTTTTCTTTATATAAAATATCACTGAAGCCCTTTGTTGTAAAATAATTTAACCCTGATAAATAAAACATACGTTAAAAGCTCAACATTATTAATGTCAGACCGTCTAGACAAGTCATCATTCAAGAAGCTGTAACCTTGACTTAACTTTGGAAAGTTTTCTAAATTCAGTTGTGTTCATAAGTTCAAAGCAGAATCCATCTCTACTACATAAAGAAACCATTTAATTTATTGGCTCCAGTAACTTTAATCAATAGTCTGGCTGGCGGGAAGCATTTGCCCATTCTGAATCAGATTTGACAAACTGCCAACCAAAACAACTGTGAACAGTCAGGACCAGAGGACCGGACTGCTGGGATGAACTGGGATGTTTTGAACTGAGCTTCTGTGAATCAGGCTTGATTCAATGTTTACGTCGGGATCAGGAAACCTTAGAAGAAAAGTTCTCTGTGCAGTTTAGCCCCTCAAAGTGCAATTGTCTGCGATAGTGTGTGAAAAACTGAGGTCACTATAATAGCTTTTTTACTTCTCACGTGCACCCTTAATCTGTTTACATATGGAGTCAGTGAGGAGGCAAAATACTTTTTAATTTCAGCACATATCCAGGTCTGAGGGTCCGATTTTCTGAACCAGAATTTGACTCTGGGCACCAAATTGATTAAAACAGACTTTGTTTACTCTTCAACTTCCAGATTTATAATGTTAAGAAAGAGCCAAAAGTCTTGGGGGGGTTTAGCAATGAAGACCAGAAAATCTGAGCAAAAAGAATAAGTTTCTTTTAATCAAGAGCCAGAATACAGATCCCAGTGGAAAGCTTTGGAGGGAGTTAAAATACGCCTTTGACAAAAAGAAAAACTTTTAAGAAGAGGGATAAATGAAGAGAGCCAGCACAAAACGCTAAGGAAAACAACAGATTACAAACACTGTAATTAGATATGAATCTGAAATTTATTTATTTAATTTATTTATTATTATTAAAATGAATTCATATCCCACTGGTCACTTCCTATAACTTCTTATAAATATGCATTTATTATAACTTCACTGGCAGAATGACTTTCTCAATACGTTTCAAAGTTTCTCATTCATGAATAATCTTGTTTTGCTAATTTTAAATAATCCATAACACATGAACATTAAAAGTTGATTGTGTTAAACTGAATGTGAATTTTCCTTTTCCATCTTAAAATCTGGGATGGAAAAAATAGATGTCGCATAAACAAAAGACCACTGCACTGACGCAAACTGAAAACCTGCTGGTTATTCCACCAAATATTGAATTATAAACTCTTCCTGAGTTGAAACATCAATATTGTTGTTTCTAAATGAATATGAACTTCTTTGCTTAATTTGAGGTCATCCTTTTCGTTATTTTGTCCATTTCTCATTTTCTGCAAATATATACAAAATTTTTACTTGTAATTTCAGAGACGTGTCAGTAGTTCATAGAATGAAAGACCAACGTCCATTTTACTCAAACATACACCTAGAAACAGGTATATGTTTAAAACAAACCTAGAATCAGACAAACTGATCATTTTAAGTGATCTTTTCTATACAGAACTGTATTTTATTCACCAAACCACAAAATGATCACCGAAATTTTCTCGGGTTTGGATATATGATGCATATGTCAAAACTTATTTATGTCATGTCACATAATAAACAAATTGCCAACAAATAGCAGGTGTGTATCTGCTAGCAGACACGTTGTGCTCATCCAGTGCAGGATGGTACCTGTCAGATAATAAAATGCAAATATGCCATAAAGTTGTATTTTATGCAACACAATGTTGAGTATCCTTAAAAGATAATAAAATGCAACAAAATCCATTTATTTCTGTCATTTCCAGCGACCCTCTAAGGCATGCCCACCTAATAATTCAGATAATTCTGTCCAGCGCCGAACAAAACAAGCCAATTCCCCAAAGAACCGCATCATCTGAACACGCTGAACTGAGTCATTATGGCTCAGCGTGCCGTATCCATCATGGAGAGCCTCTTCCATCTCTCCCTTTTTTAACACAATGACTCTCCTGTCTCCCTCTGAGCTCTGTGAAATATAAACAGACACTTTCAAAATGCAGCTCTCACAATCCTCAGAGACACTCTTCCTCCCACCATTTCATCCCCGCTCCCGCCTCCTCTCCACTTATATATTCTTTTGCTTTATGCTTTTATTTTACGCTTCCTCCATCTATTCCTGCTCTCCTCTACTCTTCTTCCTGTTTGCCTTGAGTCTGCCGTTTCCCTTTGTGGGAGGTGAGCGTTTTAAATCACCCCGGAGATGCTCACTGTCTGCGACCTTCATGAATCACAGTCTCTTGTACTTCTTTAATTTTCTCTCCCTCTTCTCCTTTGTGATTTTCCTTTATGTTCCCAAATCTTTATGTGGGGCATCTGCTCCTCTCCTCTCCTACATCATTCCCACCTCTTTCCACTCTCATCCCTGTTCATTGTCCAGCTTACCTCTATTTTTTTCCCCTCTCTGCATACTTTTGCATTAAATTGGTTTATTTTTCCAATTTGAATAAACACACCGTTGTTTTTTAAATTATACTTCTTGAAGAGACTGCACAATGAAATCTGGAATTAGGGAAATCTTTGTAGATGTGTTGGTGGTTAAATCTCTAAATCAGAGATTATGATTGTTCTCTAGGATTGTTTGTGCCAGATTAAACCTATTAAACTGATAAAATGTTAATAAATACCTGTTGATAATTACTTCTTAAAATTAGACTCTTTTTTGCGATTTTATTTTTGAAATCAAGGTCACAGATTTTGTGGTGTTATTTTAGAAATGTACATGATGTTAAATGTGACTTTTTGACTATAATTTGACATCCAGTAAGGCTGAAGTCATAAAAGTAAGAAACACTGCCACCTGCAGGTGGGAGTTAGTAGTCACTTAAATTCGACGTTTTTGATAATTTTTCTGGAAAATTTGCAATAAACTGCAGGAATTTTTTCACAATTACTAAAAATTTGAGAGAGTGTTTGATGTAATATGTGCCTGGAGTCTATAGGCCCACATTAAATGGTTTGGCGGGCCAGATTTGGTCCATGGCCCTTAGGTTTGACACTTGTGCTCTAAATGCTTCTCATCTCATTTAACTTCAGGAAAGCAGAGAGCAGCTTCCTAGGAGCTGAGACTCAACTAGTCCTTGCTTTTAAAACACACAAATATGCCCAAACATTCATGCATTTCCATAATGCATTTTGTGCCTTTACCCATGAGGCACAAAATGCATGTTCTTCATCTGGAGCTGCTTTCATAAACAAAGTCAGGATGTAAGAAAAGCTTGTACATGAGCTGCAACACTAATGCCCAGTTCGGATTCTCGAACGAAAACATGCTCTAACATTTTTGAGACAGTGCTGCATCTCTAAAATCCTTATTTTGGCAATGCCTCCTTCAACACTGTGAATGATAAACACACGCACACACACACACACGAACACGCACGCATGCGCACGAACATGCCTGCACACACACGCACACACACCCGCACACACACGTGCACACGCGCACACAAACCCAGAATCACTCCCGCATACAAAAACCAAAGTAAATTCTCTGCAGGTCTCCTTTCCTTCAGGTCTCTAAGTAAAAACAATTTCTGGCAGGCAGGCAGCAGAAGCAGGTAGGGGGGACTGGAGTGTGTGTGTGTGTGTGTGTTTTCTTATTTGTGTCGGTGCAGAGTCCCTGCAGGAACCAGAGCCGAGCTTAAGCATGTAAGCACTCCTCTGAATGCTGAAATGCGCAGCCAGAGGTGAGCTAGATGAGGTGAAAAAGATGGAGCCGGTAAGTAACAGGGCGCCTGAGTGATGAGGAGCAGACTGTCTGCCCGTAGGTAGGAGGAAGGTTTGTCTCTCACCTGCCAGAAGATGTTGTCAATGGTGTTGCCCAGGAATCCTTCTCTGTTGTCGGACGACAGCAGCTTAGGCCCCAGTATCGTCATGAACTCCTCGAAGTCCACCTGGCCGTCCCCTGCAGGAGGAAACACAGGCTGCAGCATGGATCGTGTTGGCTGAACATATTCAAAGCAATAAAAAATATGACAGAATAACAACTAAATATGCTTTGATTTGTGACACTATCAACACACAGTAAACGTTCCCCAACTCAGATGAGTATCTTTAAGATTTTGTGTGTTGGTGTTCTTATGACAGGTCAGAGAGTATTTGGCTAATTTAAATTCACAAGACACGACTCGTGAAAATGTTTGCATTATGTATTCTGCTGCAGCATGTAGTTAATGATACCCATCAGCAGCCTGAACAGCTTCATTACAGGAACTTGTAAACAGTATCATTTTCACCCAGATTTACAGACGTTAACCTGAAGATGCTGCGATCACGACTGTCAGCTTTATTTAACTTTTAGTTCATTAAGTTATACTATACAGCATAAAAAACCTTAGCAGTAAAGCCACAGTGTTGGAAACTGTTCAGTAAATTGCCTTGCAAAAGTATTCAAATCTTTTGAACACAATCCAAATACAAACTACAGAGTATTTTACTAAGATTTTATGTGACACAGCAAATGTAATGGTGAAGTGCACAGAAGATAATACTGGATTCTTTGACTATTTTTATGTACAAGAGGAGCTCAAACTTATTCATATATGGTGAGAATCAGGAAACAGCTAAATCTTTGGCTTTGACTAGGCCATTCGAAAATGCTTTGCTTTGCTTCAAGCAATTCTAAAATAACTACTGACAACACGTCTCCGAAATTACAAGGTAAAATTTTGTATTTATTTGCAGAAAATGAGAAATGGCAAAATAATGAAAAAGTTGCAGCGCTTTCAGACCTCAAATAATGCAAAGAAAACAAGATTATATTAATTTAGAAACAACAATATTGATGTTTTAACTCAGGAAGAGTTCAGAAACCAATATTAGGTGGAATAACCAGGAGGTTTTCTGTGGGGCTCACTGCAGAGGGCTCTTCGTGCAAAGAAGCATAAAAAGGCAAGACAAGCCTGATAGAAAAAAAACCAGGTTCAAATTGTTTTTAATAATGTTTACAAAGGTCCATCCATCCACCTGTTAAGGATTTCCTGGTACCTGTGAAGAAATATAATATTCATATCAAAGTAAGAGTTTTCTGAATACGTTACACAACACATTTTAATTTTTATCTGCAGAAAACACAAAATTTGAAATAGATAAAACTTTGTATTGGTTAATGCCATGTTTTTATAATAAAACACAAAGCTTTGTGGCTTAAGCTCAATGGAAATTATTACTTTGGTAAGTGATCAATAATTATTCCTAATATCCTTTGCCTAATCATTAAAAAAAACTTTTATCAAGTGCCATTTGCATAAAGCACAACCTGGCAACAAATACTACTTTTGTAAAAGTTCTCTCCAGCTTAGACAGTCTTTTATTTTGGCCACATCTACAAAAGGTAAGGTTTACTTTGAACAGCGGTTTCAAAGAGATTGGATTTTGCCTTGAGTTGTTGCCCAATTACCCAGCCTCACTGGAAAGCTCCAGGAAAGATGAAAACTGACAGCAGAGAGATCACAGACCTATCTGTGTGTTTAATGCTGCACAGTGTCTAACATTATGTTCATCACTGAAAAGCCGGATTAAATGATGCTCTGAAAGAACAGCATTTAATCTGAAATAATTGAGGATTACAGAAGGATAGTTCAAGATATACTGTTAATTCTTACGCTGATATTTAATAACATAAAATGAGTTAAACAGTGCAGGTTGTTATGTGTTGACTGTGAAAGCCAGAGGTAGACAGGATTTTAAGAAAGATAACATCTTGCCTCAGGACAAATGGTGGTGCTGCTTTCAGGTGGTTGGTTACTCACAGAAGCAAAAGCAAAAAGCTTTTAGCTTTGACCTTTGATATTTATGGCAAACTGTGAAATCAAGAGCCGAGAGCAGTCAGATAAGAAACCGCTGAAAGACTGAATGGGTTTTTCCTGATGCAAGTTCTGCCTTGGAGTAATTGCAATCTGCTGTGAATTTACAAGTGGAGCGCAACTTTTAAGTACGAGGAGCAGATAGGCTCGTTCTTTATTGTCTCAGGGGAAATTTGTCCTTTAAATCTGGCCTTCTGCTGCACGTTAGGTAATTTACAAGGTGTTTTACTGCAGCATTTCTGAAGAAAACAGGTTCGATCCAAATTTTTGTATCCAAAGAAAGTGGAAGAGGTATTCTAATTCAAATTTAGCTCTCCATACCTCTGCTGAAGTAAATTACTCCTCCGTATTCCATGCAGAAGTAAAGAAAACAAAGATCCACAAGCAGAAACACATTAAAACGGTGAGAATGATCTGCATGCTCTGCAAATGGCCCCTGAGTGTGTGTCCTTATGCAGCGCCTCACCATCCATGTCCAGTCTCTGCATAATGATGGCCAGCTCCACTTCGCTAGGCATGTAACCCAGGGAGCGCATGGCCATGCCCAGCTCCTGCTTGGAGATGAAGCCATTCCCATCTCGGTCCAAAACCCGGAATGCCTCACGGATCTCTGCGCAGGATAAAAACACAACATGTCACCGCAAAGTGCTGACACTGTCTGTGCTTCTTCTCATTCTACGAATTTGTGAAAATACACGTTATTAATTTAATATGGAAAAATGTGAAATGCTGCAATTTTTCTGTCGTGGAGCATCTGGTGTGAGAGAGTCTGGATGATCTTTCTCACACGTCTAATTGCATACTATGTCTTATAAGGCGTCTTATTACAGGGGATGGAAATATCTTTTCTTTATTGGTCTTCCCCTTTGCACTTTTTTCTGATGAGTAATCATTGCTTGTTGTTTTTTTTATTTGTTTGGTGGTTGCACTTGTGGCGGAGGTTAATGGTACACATCTTTCCCGTTTATCATAATTTAAATCTAATCTAGTTTCTAATTATCTAAGGCACGTCCCTTATTGCAGTCGGTTGATATACGTTCTTGTTTTGTGTTTTTATCAGACTGTCAAATCCTTTTTTATCTTGTTGCTGTGCGTGATGTGTTTTCTTTGTCAGTGCCGCATGACCGATTTTCAGAAGACTGAACAATTGTGAGTCTTTGTTTTGTCTTAGAGATCAATAAATGTTGTGTTCAGCTCGTCTTGGTGAAGAGTTTTATTTTCAAAGAATACCGCTGTTATCTGTGTCTCAGAAATAAAAGCAGGGCTTAGAAAAGCAAATATTCTACAAATTACTGCATTTCTCCAATTACTTTTAAACTCAACCACAACAAATTCTCAGCTCAAGTGCTCATGTTTTTATCACCTCTGATGTTTGAAAATCTGTAAATGCATGTCGAAGTGCTCTTGCAAGATTTATTCATTTAACTTTTGTATTTTATCAATTGAGACTCCATAAATAAGCCCTGATTGCATTACGGCATCAAACTGGAAATAGTAGCTCATTTTTTCATTCAACAGAGTTTTATCTTCTTTATATTCTTGGTTTCTCTCTCGTCTGAAAAATATTGCAGAATCCATTTTCTCATCGTTTCATTGGCTGATCTAAACGTCCTGATGGCTCTTTCTCCATAATCCCCAGATACAGAACAGCTTTGTTCTGACTTGGTCAAAAAAATTTAAAAATTAAAAACACAAGTCAGCAAAGTGTTGTAACTCTTCTTATTTTTGTTGCAACAGTTTTTATTTTTATTGTAAGAGTTTTTATTTTTTTGTTGTAACTGTTTTTATTTTTGTTGTAACTGTTTTTAATTTTTGCATCCCATCTTTAGCTGCGTTTCCCTAATTTGGTGCATAATTGTTTTATTTATATCACCAGTTTCTGAATCCAAAATGAGTAACAACCAAGAGAAACAACAATTTGAAGATCATTATAAAACTTTGTGCACTTACTTTCCCCCGACCTCTTCAATGAGATTAGAATAAGGTTCTTATTTAGACGATTTTCTCTCTCAGCAGTAGTTTCCAGAGAAGATTAATTATCTTTGCTTTTATTTTTGATGTTACTTTTTATCTAATTAAAGCATTTTAAAATAGACCTCAGTGGAATGATTAATACCATTAATTCTTGATTATGTTAATTACCAGCTCCCACTGACTTTCCTCATAATCCATAACTTAGGTATAAATATTGTTGATTAATGATAAATAAATCTGGGAAATCCATAGCATTTGTTTTGTTTTATAGATCTTGCAGCAGGATGTGAAATTATTCATCTTTTGTCTAATTCTGCAAGATTATGAGACAAATTTACTTTTAGCATATCATAGTTTAACCGAGCTTTTAAATGCTATGATGATTATATTAACAAAGTAAACAGTCTTACAGGATAATTTGCATGTTTTTATTGACTTCAGTTTTGGTAAACGTTACAGATAATTTGCCTCCTTTCTGGTTTATTTTTATGCCCAGTTACTTCAGCTACTGCAAAAGCATAAGTGGGTTTTGATCAATACTCTTCTGTAAGAGTTGATAACCTAATCCTTGTGTCCTTAAAACATTTCCTAATCAGAAAGTTACACCTTTAACTGTCCAGAGATGCAGCTCACCATTTAATTTTTCAGTAAATGTCTGGGTTCAGTCTCCTGCTCTTAAAGTTGTTGTGGGATGCAACATGTTTTCTCTGATAAAACTCCCATAACCAGCAGCTTCTTTAGGACCAAACAGCAGACAGACAAATTAGCTTTGGAGCGGGACCGATTCCTGCGGGAAATGGAGTTGCTAGACAGAAAAACAAGTCCTAAATCACAGCAGCAGTTAACCTGAAGTGTAAAAACCCTTCAAATGGTCTGCAGCGTCTGCAGAGCTGCTGCCCTGCTGCTGAACCCCCGGGGACCTGACCCACGGAGCTAAAATAACAAAAACACAGAAATATTTGTTACAAATGTTTTCAATTAGTGTTTTCACTAACATGGTGTGTGGAATTATTTTAATCTTTTTGCATTTCAAAATTTCCAGAAAATCAAACTCTGCCTTTTGGGAATAGAAAAAAAAGATTTTATTCTTCTCTGCTTGTGGGTATTAAAAATTTAGAGATTGTTGAATTACAAATAAACTTCAACTGCAACTTTTCAACAGCCACCACAGTTGTAGCCACCAAAACCTCTTTGTAATCAAAGACGCTCATAAAAATGATCTTAGTAGCAGCATTTTCACATCAGAAAGTAAATACTGGCACTGCGGCACAGTCAACTGACGCAGGAAGTAACAAAAGCAGTAGTTGAGAAATATCTCATTATATTCCTGTTTCTGGACGCTGAATTTTTGTCCTGTGCAATTATGCATATGATTTTTTTTTCAATTTCTTCTCTAAAGTTATTTACGATGTTTTCACTTCTTGGCATTGTGTTAGCTTACACATGAATGTTTTGGACCAGCAAACTGCCTGGGTTGATGTTTTTATAAAGGGCACCTGATTAATAACGACTGCTACGTTCCTCTTCTTCACCGTGGAAGCAGAAAAGGGGAACTCAGATTTATGAGTGGCTGTTTTGACTCTCATTGTTCTCCTCTGCATTTCTTTCTGATAAGTGATCAGTTATCTTCACCATCGTCTCATAATTTCATCTCATAACTGTCATGGTGGGTTTTGGAGAGCTAAATTGGAGACAACTGCTGAAGTGTGGCATTAGATAGATTCATTTTCTCCAAAAATAAAAATCCAAAAGAACCTAAATAGGTAGAGAGATGAGTGAGTAGCAAAACACAAGAAAGGGGGTTCAGTGAGTTTGATTACTGGACTGAGGAACTGGAACCAAAAGGAATCCATTTCAGAAAATAAATACAAATACACAAGAAGTGTAACTAAGAAAACCAAAACACAGGTACAAGAACAAGAAAAAACTGGTAATCAGAGCTAAAACTAGACATGGAGTGGCATGAAAAAACCTGATTAGCAAGGAGTAAAATAAACTGGTAGAAAGTAAAAAGACTTAAACTAGAATTAACTAAACCTGACAGAAGCTGTTCAGGCAGGTTACCACCAGAATAAAATACAAATAAAAAACCTATGAGCCATAAATAACCCACAAACCAAAACATAAGCCAATACACCAGCCTTATTGTGCAAAAAGAACATGTTCTATCACCTTTATAACATTTAATTCAAAGCTTTAACGTGTCACAGAGACAAACTGATCTACGACGTGCTAATTAGTGACTGGTGGATTTTAGCAGGTCTGTATGAGATGAAAGGTGCTTCCCTGGGGTAGATAAGAGGCTTCCCCATTACCTGTAAGTGCAGGAGACTTTCTCACAGACAAACCAAGGTGAGAGTCAACTCCTTCCTTCTCTCCTCCCAGCTGCCTGTCTAAGTCCCTTTTCTTGTCTCCCTCGCATCGTTTTTATACTCGCCATGTCTTACAAACCCCGAGGGGCCTCCACAAAGAACAATCACCACCATCTCTGCCAAGAGCGCTTCCGACTCCGTGTTCCCACGCAAAATGAGGATTCGTCCTAACAAGAAGTTGTGATTAAATGCACACAACCCAGAGGGAACGAGTGTGTTTGTGCAGCAGAAACACTCCGAGCATTCTCGCAGAATGGCCACAATTTGCAACATATAACTTGTCAATCACTGCAAAAACACAAAATCTCAAACGGTATTATCAGTCTAGTTTCTAGTGCAAATACCTTTTTATCTTAAATAAGACAAAACTAACTTATAAGTTACTTTTTGTGAAGATATAGGAGCTTGTTTTAAGTCAATAATTCTTTTATATTGAAGAAAAAGTCCCAGTCGTTCCACTGGGAGATTATTTCACTCATGATGGAAGAAAAATATTTATAATAAGTGAAATAAACAACCAACTACAAACACTTTTTCATCAATAAGACTTTCTGAAAATAAGATCCTGCCTTATTTCAAGACAAAACTACATGTCTGTCCGTCTGTCCATCATCCATCTGGGGCGACTGTGGCTCTGTGGTAGAGTAGTTGTCTTTTGATCGGAAGGTTGTAGGTTTGATTCCAGCTTCCTCCTGCAACATGATTAGCATGCAACCCAAATTGCCTACTGATATATCGGTGTATAAACGTGAATGTGACTCTAGTGTAAAGTGCTTAGAGTGGTCAAAATGACTGGAAAAGTGATATATAAGTTCAGTCCATTTATCTGTCTTTCTGTCCATCCATCCATAAAAACTCTATTTTCTGTATTTTCTGTCTGAATGTTGGAGCGTAAAGCTGAATTTCAGTCGCAGCTTGTAAATATCCCCCACACCCTCCATGCTGCCGCCTCTCGTTTCTTTTTTTGTTTTGTTTCTTTGTTTCCATCAAAGGGTGAGAATCACAGGCAAGGTGAGGCGCTGCGAACGAGGCCGAGTGTGCAGCCTCCCAGAACCACTGAGGTCCATTTGTATGCAGCCCAACAGAGGGGACCACGTTTCCAATAGGGTACAAATGAGCTGGTCCCTCATGTGTTGCTCTACAGTGTGTGTGTGCGTGTGTGTGTGTGTGTGTGTGTGTGTGTGTGTGTGTGTGTGTGTGTGTGTGTGTGTGTGTGTGTGTGTTAGACTGCAGCCTCTACCAATGGTTGGGTGTTGCAAAGGAAGCCCCCAGGTCTACACATGTTCACATATGAAAAGCAGAGACGCTTTAAAAGTACAGAAAAGGTTTGAGGCGGTTCTTTCAAGGCGCTATTAACAATTCATCTGTCTATACAAACAGATAAACCTGCGAGAAACTTCTGAATCTCTCTGAAGTGGGATTAGACGTTTCATATGCAGCCAACAGCTTCCAGCCTGGATATTTTGTCCACATCAAACAAACTTGTTGTTTACTCAGGATCTCTGGCTCACTGCAGCTTCACCTTAGAGTTTAGGAAACTGAAGGCACTTCATGCAGCTTCTTTGCAAAAAGAAAACTTTTATCACCTCGTTTTGTGCATTTTGTTACTTCACAATCACAAACTGCAATGTTTTTATGGAGACTTTGTGAGGTAAACAAACACAAACTGTTGCATCACCGTGAATCTGCACTGCCTCGTTTACTCTGACTCTCCTAAATTAAAACAAGTGCAAACATATGTCTTCAGAAGTCAGCTAATTAGTAACAAGTCAGACTGTGTGCAGTTTAGGTAAGGTAAGGTAATTTTATCTACATAGCACCTTTTCAGCAACAAGGCAATTCAAAGTGCTTTACATAAATTAGAAAAAAATACAAACAAAACAACAAACCAAAAGAAATACAAAAAGGTAAAAGTATAAAACTACATTTCTATGGATTATTGTTCTGATAAAACTAGATGTTGGTTCTCCATGTTTGGTTCTATAAAGTAGATGGTACTTTTTAAGTTTGTTCTAGATTTGTAAACTGACGGGAGTTTCTTTAGATCTTGCTCTGATATTTAAAGTTTCAAGCTAAATGTTGATCTAAGGTAATGACTACTACACAATTTCTAAAAGTAATAAACCAAACAGACAGACAGAGTTTAATTTTAGTGTAACTACAAATAGCTAATAAAAAAATTAAAAGTGGAAAGTCATGGTTGCATGAAAAGTTCTGTTTAGATGTAACTTAATTTGAACTTCCTGCAAAATAGTATGTATAGTAGAAAACTGACCATGTGAATCATCAAGATTTGCAGTGAAACATGGTAAAAACAGCATAATGGCGCTACAACAGACTGGTTTAGATCAATGCATATTCTTGTGTTAAAATGGCCTAGTCAAACTCCAGACGTAAACCAACCCGTAAGCTGTGAGGAGACAAAAAATTTAATCTGTAGTTTTTCAAAGCTGGTGCTTATAAATGTTGTAGTGATTATAGTGGCTGAATAAAAACCATGTTTCAGGTTTTTATGAAAAAATGTTTCCTTTCACCTCACAGTCTGTGGGACTTGATGTAAAAACAAATGAAATACGCCGATGTTTGTGGCTGTGACAGAAAAGATGCAGAAAAATTGAAAGAGATGTGAACATTTCGGGATGAATCTCCCCACATGACCAGGCCCCCTGAAAACAGACCAGTCATGATGACACATTTGAGTCAGTGGTGCAGTTTGGCTTTCGGTGCAGAAAAAATGTCTCTGCAGACTGGGCTGAGTCAATTCATGCAACAGGGACACTGGATTAAAAGATTTGTACAACAAAGTACTTCATAGCAAAGCGCAGAGAGCGTTCATTCAAACTGCAGCAGGGCTTCGTGTACGAACACAAACAACAAACAGCCAGACACACTTTCATGCTCAGTCCTCACTGTGCAGCAGGATTAAATGTTTGAGCAACCTTCTAACAGAAACACTCACTGCCTGCTGCAGCTCTTTGTTTTGATCAAAATGAACAGCGAATCTCCAATCAAACTGATTTTAAGACAAACTACAAAAAAAGAGTTATAACTAGGCCATTAATTAGTATAATTATTAACAACTCACCAACGTAATCACAGAGAGCCATTACAGAAAACACCATCAAGTCTTCTCATCAGCTACAACTTCAGTGATATTAATGCTGAATGTGAATGTAATGATCCGGTCGTACTTAATGCTCAAGCAGAGTCAAACTGTGAGGCCAATCAAATCCTGCAGGAAACGTTAATCAAAGCAGAACCAGAGTCCGTCTTCATTTTGTGCTGGATGTTTATATCCAGACTCAGCTTTTATTTTAATCAACTGTTTTCTAGCAAACCTTAGGATTTGTTTGCAGCCTGCTTGTGAGCCAGTGTGTGCTTGTTGCACCATTTGACCTAATTTTAGAGACGACGCTGAGCTCCACAGTAAATCAAAATTGGCTTTGTTGAGTTTAACGTCACCGTGACTGATGGTACACGAACAGCAAGAGCCATAAGAAGTAAAGCCCCGGAAGTCATTTTTGGTTGGTTAAGTACAGAGCAAATGGCTCCACTTTAGCGCCGATTATTGATGTTCGCAGTTACTCTGCCGCAATATTTATTACATCCAAACCAACTTTTGTGGGGACTGGTAACATCAATTTTCACACAAGATAAAATATGAATGGGAAACTAATTAGGGTACCTCCATAGATACACTAGTGTTCTGTCAAGCTCCACTTCCCTCTGAGTCGTCTGACTGATTTTATTTCCTAAGCTCCATAATTGGAAACCAATGCATCTAGTCAAGCTCTGACAGAATGGCTAAATGGAAAATCTTCACCTCTAGAGAATTGGAGCGTTGTAACTGCATTGTTCCACCAGTGACCCATTAATTGTCTGTACCTCACACTTTGTTCTGCATCCACACATTCCTCCCCCTCCTCCTCCTCCGCTGCTGGGTTGGCACACTCACCTCCCAGCTCCTCAGTGGAGAGGCTGGTGAGCTGGAAGGCTTCGCTGCCCTCGGTCAGGGAGCTGCTCAGGTAGTTGTCCGGATAGAGCAGGCCTGCCCGCACATGGTGGAATGGCATCTTTTCCCTGCAAAGCAAATCCACGTTGTTGTTCAGAAATGTTACATGTGACTGTATTATAGGGGGATTTTTCTGCCATAAGTGAACAGAGAGGTCTGCAAGCAGAGATTTGATCTGAACAGAGACAGGTTTTGAGCGCCAGGAGGACGGTTTGAGAAAGCACAGTGAATATTTGAAAGAGAGCAGAAGTTTTGAGTATTACACATTTTGAGAAGAAAGACATGAAGTCCAGTTTTCAAACTGAAATGTAAACACAAGTAGTAAAAGTTTAGAAATCCTGCTTTCAAACTGAAAATGTGTGCTCTCGAATTATGGCAGGAAAATTCCCCCATACTGTATAATATTTATAATAATGATCATTTATAATTTTGAAGTAGTGCTTTCTTAGACTTTAGGCCCCCTGAACACAATTCAAGAATAAATTAAACAAATTAGGACAAAAACACAACTTTTAAATTAAGATAATTACAAAGAAAAATTATTTTTCTAAATTTTTTTATTAAAAGAAACAGATTTGGAAAAATTTGCTTTCGCCTGATTTTATTTTTTGTTACCAATATAAATTATTGCTATTTCTGTCCAAAATGTTTTACTTAACTTTACATTTTGGTCCATCTGATTATGTAATCTTTAAATATGAAATGATTGATAATTTCGTCAGGAACTCAGTTACTTGAGTATACTTTTTACCAGAGACTTTTTTACTCTTGAGTAATTTCTTGGACAGCTACTTTTTACTTTTTGTACAATTTTTGGGTATGCTATTTAAAAATGGTCTTTTTTCAAAAAGTCATGTGACATTTGAGGCTTTAGTAAATTTTATTTGGCCGTCCTCAGAGCAAAATGGCTCCTTAGATCGTAAAGGTCGCAGCTTAGTGTCAAACATTGAGTTAGTTTTCAGAAACGTTTCTCCGGCTCCTTTTCTCCACCTTGTACTGCTTCTTGTTCAACAGAGGAGAAAATCGCGTCAGCTGTTGTTTCTTCTAACCGTCCCTGTCAAACCCTCAGACTCCCCGTCCCGCAGGACAATCCCACCACCAGACGTCTCGACATGAGACCTCAGGCCTGGTGACAGTACGCCACAGCTGCAGCGTGATCAGAGCAGCTCTTCTTTGATTTGTCAGCGCTGTCCTGCTCCACGTGTCACAGTCTGACATTTTGGTGATACGCTTCATGTCACATTCATGCTAAGTTTAGAATTCGAAGTATGGGGTAGAAAGAATCCCGAAGGAGCCAGGACAGGGATGGAAGTGGGCATATCTACGGTAACTAAAACAGCCGCTTCTATGTTCTTGCAAGAGAAGATTTTGACCTGAAATTTTGGTGTGGATCTTAGAATCAAAGCTGCAGCGAGCGTGAAACAAAAAGTGGGATTGTCAGCTCTGCTGATTTACAAAGGGTAGCAGGTGTGAAAGCTGAGTTTCTCAATGAGACAGTGACAGACAGCGCTGTGTGTGTTACTGTGTGTGAGAAGTGGTATTAATGTGTGTACACGGCTCGTAAACTCAGAGGAAATTTGCTCTTCAGTCCATCTGCTGCTGCGTCTAAACATGCCTCACCTGCACACTGAACTCGCTCAGGTCACCACAGCAACATGCGTCTCTTCTCAAGACAAGAGCATCACCAGGAAGGTGGAAACACACATCCACTAATATACTTAAGGCTTTCTATTCGATATTTTACGTGCTGGCAGCTGGATTCCTCTTGGAGAAGCAGGAATGCAGATGAGAATCATAAACAACTTTTAAAAAAAAACTAACATTTTCTGTAGTCCAAACAAACGGACCAAAATACCTAAAAATTCTTGTAATCTGGAAAAACATTTTGTTTTGTAAAATAAGATGTTTATGGATGGTAACACAACAATGACAGTGGGAAGATTTTGTTTAAACAAAAAAATGCTAATTTTTTTAAAGAAACATTTCAATTGGACCTAAAGAGCCATTATTGCACAGAGAAAATGAAAAACTTAATTGAATTGCTTCACATGATAACAAGTTGTTCAATTTAGCTTAACTTGACAAATTTACTCTTTATTTATGAATTGTGATCCTTTATATCAGGATGTTTTTCCAAAGTGATTTTGATTTTCTTAAGACATAAAAAGTGGGGTGAAGGTTTGTAAAAAAACCCCCACAAATCTAGGATTTTTTTTTTCTAAGCAATCTGTTATAATTTTCTACAAATACAAAGTTGTTATTTGGAAAATACATCAGTAGTATTAGTCTTTAAGGGTCACTTGATTTCAATATTCTTTTTTACCTGCAAGAGTTTCTACTGTAGAAGGAGGGACTGGATATTCCTGAGTTGCTTTTCCGTCTGTCGGCCATATTGGATTTAATAAACATGTTCTTGCACTTGCAGTGGATGGCCAGTAGTTGGCAGTGTATTGCATGATGCACCAGTGTCCACTTCAGTGGTCTGTGTGCATTTATAGCATATAAATCCACAAGAAACACAAGAGAATGTTTGTAGATAGCTGTCCACTGCAGTGACCACCAGTGGGAAATGCTTAAGTTTGAATTTGATATTTTTCATTGCTGGGTTCCTCATCTGGAAACTGCCGATGAGAAGCAGGAAAGTAGCAGCATTTTAAACTAATTCACCAATTCAAAGCATAAATAACATGAATTAAGAAAACTAAACTTCTCTGTAGCCCAATGATTTGTGAATGCATGTAAATTTCCCAAAACACCTAAAATTCTTGAAATCTGGGAAAAAAAAAACTTTAAAATAAGAGGTATATCAATGGATGATGACTCAATGATGATAGCTGGAAGATTTTGTTGAAAAATGTATATTTTTAAAAGAACACAGGAAGTGCATGGAGTGAGCACTCTTGTTACGAAAGAAGAGTGTAACTTCTTTTACACTCACCTCCTGACCCCTTTGTCCCTGTGGGGTCAGGAGGTGCTGGTCTCTCTCCAGCTAACATTCAGGGCGAGAGGCGGGTCAACCTGGAGAGGTCATCTGTTCAGTTCAACGAAAACTAAAGTGACTCCTGCAGGGTTTTTTCGTGAGCATAAAGTTTTTAATTTAAAAAGCAGGTTTTATTTTTTTTGTCTTCCCTGTCATTTCAAAACATCTGCTGATGCCTGCAGAGCGAGTTTAATGACTTTCCGCCCTCTCCAAGCGGTCCTCCTGAGTTTGGCGTAATTAGCCTCAGCAGTGACTTTCTCCATGTCTGAGCCAGATGACGAAGAGCGTTTGACTCGAAAACTGTTCAAACCCCTGTCAGGTCTTGATTACAAAATGTTCATTCAACATGTTTGTTTTTGAAAGGAAATGAGATGCTAAAAAGATTATAAAACAATGTGGAAGTTAAAGTAAGACCTTTGCTCTGAGTATATTGTGTTAGGTTAAATTTGCTTTCTAAAACAGTCATCACTTTTTTTATTGCTCTGCTACCTTTCCAACTTTCTGTATCTAAGTTTTATGTTGTGCAGCATTTTTGCATTGTGCTGTTTTGCAGAATTTAGCTGTAAGATTTTTTTTTTTTACCATCTATGCCAACAGCTATTCTGCCTTTGTTTGTCACTACCAACCAACGATTACATAACTAGAAAAACAGGAAATTATGCCACAGTTGCTTTTTAATATTTATGTAAATATAGAGGGTGCAATGTTTATTTCACCTAAGAAAAGCTTTGGTTTTTTTATTTGTCATATTCAAAATGTTAAAAGGTAAATTACCTGCAGTTGTAAAGTGTTTTTCAACTGCAGGGACTCCAAAACAAATCATAGATTTGTAAGTGAATTATTTATAACTGTGGCAATGATGTGCCAAAAGCTGCAATAAAAATATAACTTTAATTGCAGAAGCAATAATGGGTCTGACCTTTATTTTGGACACATCAGTACAATGGGAAGAGTCACAGTCACTGTTTGCACAGCACACAATTACTGTCAAAGAATTAAAAAGAAATAAAGCAGAATTTTTTTTATTTACACTGCACTTTTGAGTTAATATAACTCAAAATACTATACTTTACTATAATACATAAATCTTGAGACACAAGTTTCTTTTCTTGTCTCAAAATGACATAAATATTTAAAAAGTTTCAACTTCCTGGATGATTTCTTAAGATATTGCTTCAATATTGCAACACATTAAAAGCTTTTTGTCTCTGAATGTTTTTGCAAACTATAACCTGGACATTTTTGTTATTTTTGAAGTAATAGCTGTGAAGAATGACACTCTCTTGTAGGGTAAAGACCATTAATTGAATTAATCATGATTAATCGATTATTGAAATAATTGCCAACTAATTTAGTAATAGCATTTAATCAAAAATATGAATATTTAACAACACACCATGTGCATTGCTTTTTCATTATTTTGCATGTATTCTTTTCTCATCTGAACATAACTTTACTGTACATTAAGAAATAACTACTGAAGAATTAAATAAATGCATGAAAACTGCTAATTTACGCATGTGAGGTTTCATATGTTTCACCCGCAGTGAATCCATAAAATTAATAACATAAACTGGTGGATTATTTCCATCAGTATGCTGCAATTGCCAAATTACTCAGATACCTTAAATTAAACAGTGTGCACAAATTAATTATAATTAATAGACAAATTAATTAGACATATGACATAAAAGTAATTTGGGTATTTCAGCGTCCATCTGTTCTCATAATTGTTCCCCGAACAGAAAACACCCACTCAGCCACTGCAGAATCCAGCACACACACACACAGACACACACGAACACACACACACAAAGTCACAAAAATCTGTCCCATTTGTATCCTTTATCCTTTATCTGTCAATGCCAGTTATCCATCTTTCTATTCTCTGATATTTTTTAAACCAACTTGTGAAATCACTGAATGTTGTCAAAGAGATGGACATCAGAGCTGACAGACACAGTCTTTAGCAGAAAGCCTCCATCTGATAAGCTCCATTGCCTCCATTGCCTGAGTGTAGGAAGAAGAGTGGCGTAAAGATAGATGGGTATGCGGGTTGATAGGTGGGATGGGATGGAGGGAACGGGGTGAAGAGAGTGAATGAAAGTGGGCTGGCTGACGGTGTTTGAACTGTGGGGTCACCTGAACGCCAGGGAGCCCAGTTTCCAGCCTGCAGTGAGAACAAATTTACACCCAACGGAAAGGCTCAAATTAAGGAAAAAAGACTGAGAGCAGGCTTTGAGGGGGAGAATCAGCCCTTTTCCCCCACCACATTCCTCATATTATTCCCCCGAGAGACAAATGCATTACCAGAATGGCAGAACGGGGTCAGAACTGTGATTTTTTCAGCTGCAGATCCACAGGCCATCACAGCCAGACAGCACTAATAGGATAACATAGAAGAATCAAACTGGACCTGCATTTGAGCTCAACATGCATTCAATATGCAAAACCTTGCAAAAGTAAAAATACCTGTTAAACCTTTCCTCACACAACCACAAACTTCAATATGTTACTGGGATTTCAGGTGAGACAACACAAAGTTGTTGGTCTCACCTAAACGGAATAAAAAACAAAAAGACCATAAAATTATAACATCCATTTGTATGAAGCCCCTTTTTTTTATCTGATATTCAAAAATAAAAACCAGAGCAACTGACTCAGAAGAAAAATTTCTAAATAATTGAGAAACCAAAAAAAATCACAATAATAATCAAACGTAAACAACAAAACGTCCATGACCAGTTTGAAAAGGAGTAGACAGAAGACTAATAAATCCTGCCCCCAATTGTCTCATCCAAATATGTCTCACAGTTTTCATAAATACGCATCTAATTTTTAGATATAGAGAAACTCTTGAGAAAGATCAGGAATAAAGTTGTGGAAAAGTTTAAATCAAAGACGAAAGACAAAAATACTTGTCAAAATCCAAGAATGAAAAAGTGCGCCTGTTAGTTGAAACCAAAATTAAATATTTTAGCCTATCTGGAAACTGCCAAATAACACTGTGCATTGCTCTGAATGCTTCATTCCCTCTGGAAACATGGTGGCGGAAGGAGACAAGTTCTCTATTTCTGTATCACTTCAGAGCAAATCTTTTAAGATCCTCAGTAGAGGTGAAAGAGCCATTTTTCTCTGAAACTGCAGGTTGCTTTAGATTAAAACATGTTCATGTGATAGAATAGGAAAGCCAGAATTTGTGGCTTAAAAACATGTTGCTCACAAATGTCCTTCATCTTGTTTTGCATCAGTCTCTAGATCTGAAGCTGGTGGAAACAAACTCCAAAGACTTTTAGAAGTAGCTTGAAACAAGTTCAGATTTTAATTTTACAAAAATGTTGGAAAACATTAATTATTTTTCTGCTGCATCCCAATTGTGCACTACATTGTGCTTTTCCTACATTGAAGGTTTAAAGCAGGTTTATGTTGAATCCTGTAATATTTAAATCAACAGGTCACTAAAACAGTATGTTACTCTGCATGTCTTTGCCAATAAGAGTTCAAGCAAAGTGACGAAAACAATGAAACATAAGTTGAAGCACCGATGCTGTGATTTATCATTTGCCACAGACCACAAAGCCAAACAAATGAGGGAGTGTCAATTTATGGATCAAAGGAGGACATGTGCAACATCAACAAACCACCTACAATAAAAGTGCTTTTTTATTGGATTTACAGAATTTAAACCAATAATAAAATGATAAATGGAAATCTAATTATTCCCAGTGTCCTTGGTTTCCCCCTTCTGCACAACAACACGTTGTCAGTGTGCCATACTGATGTCACCTTGGGCATATCCAGGCAGTCACAGCACAGCTGTGATCTCAGCTGTCTTTCTCAAACCCATCAAGCCGCTTTCTAAAACCATTTCCTCAGGAGAGGCGCTGCAGCTTCTGCAACTTCAGCTTGGGTCACTCAGATCTATCTAACGCCGGAAATAAGCTGCTGCAACAGTTCATCATTTTGGAAAAGACAATCAGTAAATATAGAAATACAGTGATAGTTCAAGTCAAAATAAAAGATAAAAGTTTAGATTTTAAAGGATGGCTGAAAATGTTTGAATGTATCAGCAGTTTATTTTCTAAAAGATGAAACATTCAGTCACCTTCAGGCCTTCTGGGAGCTCATTAAAAGATTTTAGTTCTGATCTTTTGGCATAATTAAAACATTCAACCAGAAGACCTGACTGTTCTGGTGTGCCTAATAAAACTATCTCTGCTTTAGTTTGGGGAAAGGGTCTTAAAATTCTCCCTGAATGAAACATGAGCCAATGAAGGCACTTTAAAATGGGTGAGGTGTCATCCCAAAAGGTCATCCCAAATATGTTTTTGGGTTGTAAAATCTCATATTACTTGCCGATTTAGCAGGAAATTAGGAGTACACAAAACGACGAGATGCCTGGTTAGCATCTCGTCGTGCAGACGAGATGCTGACCAGTTTTTTCCGTACATGCTAGGCTACATCGTGTTGGGGGATTGTTTCCATGGTTACCAATGGTTAGACGCGTACCTTCTCCATAACACAATATTTGATATGCTTCTAATTATACTCACCTAAAAAGTGTATGAACGTTAATCTTCTTACCTTGTAAAACGTGTTCGCTGCCAGTCATTATGATTGACGGCTGCTATCCTTCCCCGCAGCATCTTTCCTCATTAAAGGTTATACAATAAACTGACAAGTTTGGTTTTCACCCTTGTCTGTTTGTGCAGCCGACCGTGCAGCACCCTGTGATCATTTTTACTGCGAAATCAACTAAATAAAAGTGATTCTAGGCTACCAAGTGTGCTTTTTTTTCTGACAGGCTTTACAGGAGCGCGTAGGATGTTTTGACGTCATTCATGGCGGAGTGGGCGGGGTTTCGGAGAGAGTGACATCACGTGGAAAGGGATAATACGGGCAAGCTTTTATGGATTAGTGCAGAGTTAAAGAGCTTGTTAGTTCATGTTGTAATGTTTTGTGTTGTTTGCTTAGATATTTAAATTAAGGTTGTTTCTACTTATAAAGCCTAAACAGCATTGGACCTAAAATTAAGCCATGCTGAACATAGTGGACTCTGAATGCTGACTGACAGAAATCAATCAAACCAGTTGATCAGTTAAGGCATCAAATTTGATGTAAGCCTTCTGTGGACCAAGAAGACCTGACCAAGAAGGGAAATGCATCAATGAGCTGCAACAAATTAAATAAAAATAGATTTTTTTTTAGCCAGTGAAGTTGAGTGATAATGTTATCAAAACAAAACAGGTAATCACTGAAAATCTATTGGACCTCAAATCAAACCATGTGGAACAGTACAATTCACTCTGTTGCAACTAAACTTGGTGATCAGCTGAAGCAGCAGCGCTGGATGAAGGTGAATCATTGTCCTTCTTTCAGGTAGTCTGAAATGACAATGACAGATTTCACCAGATGGGGAGAAAAAAAGACCAGGCATCATGGTCTGAGGCGTCTAGCAAAGGGGAACACGGCTGGTGCCTCCCAGCTTGAAGCTTCAATCTGCTGCTACATGTCAAATATATGTGTGTGTGTGTGTGTGTGTGTGTGTGTGTGTGTGTGTGTGTGTGTGTGTGTGTGTGTGTGTGTGTGCGTGCGTGCGTGCGTGTGTGTGTGTGTGTGTTTGTATAAACTAACAACCCCTCCTTCTCTCATACTCACCCACGCATAAAAAAAAAGAGAAGAAAAGGCTTGGCTTGCACCAACAAACTCGGTTTGCTGGTGGAGAAATGTCCACTAGTTGTCCTCAGGACTGTCTCCTGTTTGGCATTGATGAGTGTGAGCAGGGCAGGTGACAGATCTAACCAGGATGTGACAGAGACCGTGGAGTTGACAGTGAGTGCTGTTGAGGTTTGGACTGCAGTCAGTCTCCATTTATCAGAGCCGAGCTGCTCAAACCAGTTGATCAGTTAGGCATCAAATTTGATTTAAGCCTTCTGGACCAAGAAGACCTGACCAAGAAGGGAAACGCATCAATGTGCTGCAACAAATTAAATAAAAATAGATTTTTTTTTAGCCAGTGAAGTTGAGTGATAATGTTATCAAAACAAAACAGGTAATCACTGAAAATCTATTGCCTCAAATCAAACCATGTGGAACAGTACCTGAAGCAGCAGCGCTGGATGAAGGTGAATCATTGTCCTTCTTTCAGGTAGTCTGAAATGACAATGACAGATTTCACCAGATGGGGAGAAAAAAAGACCAGGCATCATGGTCTGAGGCGTCTAGCAAAGGGGAACACGGCTGGTGCCTCCCAGCTTGAAGCTTCAATCTGCTGCTACATGTCAAATATATGTGTGTGTGTGTGTGTGTGTGTGTGTGTGTGTGTGTGTGTGTGTGTGTGTGTGTGTGTGTGTGTGCGTGCTGCGTGGTGTGTGTGTGTGTGTGTGTGTCTTGCGGGCATCAGGAGGAGCGACCTGTGGGTAATCACCCTCAGCACCTTTAGCACCCTCACTCAGAGGTGACCAGCGCAGTCCTACCTGCCAAAGAAGCTGGTCCCCCGGTGTCAGAGTCCCCTCCCGTTCCGCTAGTGCGCCGGTGGCCGAGAGGCTGATGCTGATTTGAGCTGCCGAGGTGTGTTTAGTCCGTTTGCATCAGTCCTGTCCGATGGAGGAGTCCGTCCAACAGCCGAAGATGGACTCATTCAGTCTCGGTGCTGGACCTGGCTCCGGGAATCCACCGGTGTGTCATGTGCCCCCCTCACTTTTCTTCTTTTTGTTTTTTTCAGACACTTGTTCAGGAAAATATCAACTGGTTAGGTGAAAACGCTGGTGACCAACATGAATTAACCAGAATTTCCTTTTAAAGCCCACTTCTCCTCGCCATGTCTTGAAGATGTGGGGTTGTTGCCCAGGTCCTGTCCGATGAGGAGTCCGTCCAACAGCCGAAGATGGACTCATTCAGTCTCGGTGCTGGACCTGGCTCGGAATCCACCGGTGTGTTCGCTTCTTTTTGTTTTTCAGACAATTAAAATATCAACTGGTTAGGGAAGAAAGAAAGACTGTCTGATCCAACATGAATTAACCAGCTTTATAAGGTTGGTGAAGATGTGGGGTTGTTGCTGCTGCTGCTGGTCCTCCTTCTTCTACAAACACAATCACGATTAAAATTCAGCCTGCACTGTTGAATCAGAGGAGAGAGCCCGGAGCTCTGATCGTCCAAGCGGCGGATTGAAGGGAAGGGATCTCCCGCGGCTCCCGGTGACAGACTTAACCCATTTAATGTGTCGGTCCAGTTCGATGAAGGAGGGGCCGCATCGGAACCAACCAGGGCATCTGATTCTCAGAGGGAGCTCATCTCACCCATTCTGCACAGCTGGATGTTGGCATTGATGTCCAATTATGGTGTTTAGGAAATGACATCAGCCGCAGTACCCATGCAGTATTTCTCCCTTCTTCTCACCAAACCATCCTAATCTTCATCTTTTCCCTCTCCCAAAAAGTTACAAATCAGCTTCTATAACGTTTAAAAAACATGAAAATGCATGTTCGGGTTAAAAATTAAAATCTTAATTCTCAAATCTCTGTAAGAAAGTAAATCAAGCAATTTGTCCAAAAAGATCACAATTGTATCTAATAAAGCTTTTATAAGGTAAACTGTCACAGTGTGGAAGGAAAAATAAAATAAAATAAAAGTTGCAGCACAGAGCTTATCCTTTTCTTCAAATTGATATAAAATTAAAAAATCTGTCAGAAGATACAACAGACTTGAGTTTGGGTTTGAGGTGAAACTAAACATTAAACTAGCGCCAAAACTAAATGTTTCAGATGGACCTGAATCCATTAAAAATCTGCTCCTTGAACTTGATATTCACAGATACTCTCTATGCAAGCTAGCTGAACTTTATCATAAGAAAAATCGGCAAAAAATTCAGTTTCAAGATGTACAAGACATATACCTGAAAAGACTTGCAGCTGTAATTTCAGCAGAAGGTATTTGCAGAAAAGCTAAATACCAATCTACACATCAATTTTGTGTAATTGTGTTAAAAAATTTAAAAACATCCTTACATCTCACATTTACTATCACATATTATCTCCAAATAAATCAGTTTAAATATGAAGTTTATTGATTTAATGTAACAGAATAGTGAAAAAGTCAAAATGTTAAGCCCTTATTTTACCCTCCACAAACTTTACTGTCCCTGAATTTAATATATCTTCACCTTCTTAAAATAACGACCTAAGTCACCTTTTGCCAAAAAAATAAATAAGGTAAAGAAAAAAATCCCCTTTATTTCACTATAACAATCAAAAGGCCTCTTTCAACCTAACAACATCCATTGAGATTTAAAATCTCATTTACAACGATGACCTGAACAAAAAATAAAATAAAATAAAAGTTGCAGCACAGAGCTTTGCCTTTCCCTCCTCAAATTCAAACAATAAAAACAAATAAGGTCTGTCTGCTCAGGGAGAAAGGACAGTGGCTTCACTTCTCAAACCTCTTTTCAACCTCCAACATCTTCTGCCCTCCTCATCTCACTGTCGTCTTCTGCTTGCCTCCTCATTATCATACCCTACCAGCATCCCATTTGCAGCCAGCATACTAATTACATAATATACCCATCACTGGGACCGCAGCAGTTCTATTGAAGTTCTCGCCTGGAGGTTCAACACCGTGTTTCCCTCTCCTCTGTGTGGTTGTAATTAAACGGAGTAGCTGCACTGCATTCAAGCAGCCGTTGTTGTGCGAAGGGTGAACATGTTGTGTTTGCACCCGGGGGCCATAACTGCATGACAGGCCACCAGGCTGCCGTTTCTCACTGGAAGCTGGAGCAGCACAAGTGAGCCTGAAAGCACTCTGGGCAAATCCAACGAGCCGCTTAAACGTTTTAAACAATTTGTCTCCAGACTCAGCAGAAATTACACCAACTTAATAAATAAAGTGATTTCATTCTCACAGTGATCACGCTGAAAAGGTGAATGTTTATTTTCTTTGAAAGCCGATGCTACTCCTCGTTTTGGCACTGTCCGTGGTGCTGAAGGCTCTCCGAGCGCAGCAGGACAGATGAAGGTGAAGCCTGTGCCTCATTCAGCCTTCAGAAACAGACGGACTGAAATTTATGGTTGTTCAAATGAGATCTGAGCTCCTTCAAACAGATTGTCCTCAAAGACAGAGCAAAGGAAGCAAATTGTTTTCTTGCAGCACACTAAGTTTATAAAACATTAATAGAAATGGATTGAGAAGCACTAATTTTATGTTTCTCATACATCAAAATAATATTTTATGATCTCTTCTGTACTATTTTGTTTAAGAACCTATTGCTTAGTTGACTTTTTGATCAAAATTAAAGAAGATAAACTACTAAACTAAAGTAGATGAAGTAATATTCTGGGAACCCAGGCAGAAAGAAATTATTTTGAGTGATTTGTGAACCTTTGGAAATGGAAAGGAAATCTTCTTTTGCTAGATTTAATTTGTTTAGGAAGACAAAATGTTGCTTTTAACTCAAAAATGAAAGACAGATGTTATTTTCAATATTTTCTGAAACTATTTATGCAACATAGAGCTCCGGTATGCAGCGACATGAGATACGATTTTGCAGAAAGTCTATATGATCATCAGTTGTACCTTTTTGAGAACCAAAACACATGCGCTTCAATAACCTTCAGTCAACCCTTTGTTTTGAAGGTTTCTTAGCTACATTTTACAAAAAAAACCAACAAAACAGCACTAGCAACTTTCAAAGGAGAGCCTTTAATATTTATTTTAAATATTAAATAAATATTACCTGCAGGGATGGAAAGGGTCCGTGAGTTTAAGGGTTTTGAGTTGTTCAAAATCTCAAGATTCTCATCGACATTTCATTAAATTTTGTTACAGCACCTTGTTAATTGAACCTTTTATGACTGTCATTGCACCATTTGTTCTTGAATTTCTTTGCAAACTGACTATTAAATCCCCCCACAACGTCACTGACCTTGGACAAATTCAGCACAAACAGAAAGGCCAGAAATGTCAAAATCCTGATTCATCAAATGTATCGTTAGAAATTATTACATTTGATTTTCAAGGACAACAGAATATTGTTTTTGCCATTTCAGCATTTAGTAAAGCACCGTTTCCCTTACAGACCTGGCACACTGTAAGGGGTAAAGATGAATGAAATGCACTGAAAAAAATTCCCTAGAATCTGAGAACAATTTAGCATTTAGTTAATTAATTTATATGAAAAGATTAATTGTCATTACAAAAACCTAATCAATATTAACAAAAAACAAGAATTGCATCTCTGCCGTGAAATATTTCTGCAGGACTGTTTTTGCCAATTAGACAGAAGTTAGTCTTCTCCAAAGTTTGACCATTCCTCTTTGTCCAGACTGCTGGGCTCTTCTTCACTCTCCAGCTCAGCCTGCAGCTTTTCTGCAGGATTTAAGTCTAAAGGCTGAGCTGGAGATGAAACCAGGCTGATTTTCATTTCTGTGTTGTTTGGGATGACAATGGAACAAACTCAGATTCAAAAATGTGGAAAAAAAATTTACTTGGAAGCAATTTGATCTTAGTTCAGCATATATCACTCACCTGAAACTATCCAGTGGCTTTTAATCACTTGCATGTTTATTTTATATCAGTAGGGTTCATTTGATATTGAATCAATATTTCATAAAATATAAAATAATGAAATTTGCAGCAGAAGAACAGGCTATTACTCAATGTGATGTGCTGCAATGGTTGGTTTATTTCTGTGTTTATTTGATTTATTATTTCCTTTAAGTTCCTGTGAAGGACCCACCTGTGCAGTGAGTGGCTGCCTGGGTGATCATCTGAGTTTTAATCCCGTTCTTTGGTTGAGTGATTCCATTTTCTGCAATAGGTTTCCAGTGTGTTGCTCAATCAAATATCACTTCACCACCCAACCAAATGTCAGCAGCTCCCATTGTGTGCTTCCTACAATAAGAACCTTTGCACTGAATCTATAAAGTTGACTTATTTCCAGCGTCTTGATCCGCAGCGCTGTCCCTCCCCGCTGACAGTGTGAAACACTTCACCCCGAGGACTACATGGATTTTACGCTCACAATTGATACCTGCCAGGTGATCTGAGAATTGCCAATTGGGTAAAAAAAAAAAAAACCTCGAGCTTTGCAGGCATGAAAAGAGGAGTCGCAGGAGGAAGTTTGAGCTGTCAAATGGAGCCGTGGGGTGCACTAACTCTGACCTCACAACAAATCAATACAGACAGTCATGTCTACAGAGTCTAACTTTTCTTCTTTTTTATAGACTGTAAGACGTTTTATTGGATAGTGTTTTATCCAAGCCTTGCAGCTTTAATTACTCCATATATGAGACCACGACTAAAACATAGCCTGAGAGAAAGACTCAACACTCTGTCTGTTATTTAATTAGACTGTTGACAACTGGGAGTGTCAAGAATTTCTCAGAATGACACGCACTTAAAAGTTTAAATGGGAACCCCGACTAATCTGACTTGGACGGCTTAATGGGATAACACTGTAAAGGAGAAGAGCACAAGACTGGAAATGTTTTTGCCTTTAAATTGCTCAAAAGCATTCTTGAATTTGCAGATTAGTGATGTCGGTTCTGATGATTTTCTGCTGATGTAGTGATCTAGAATGAAGAATACACTGGAAACATTGGTGAGGAAAATCAGAATATAGAGCAAAATCTAATCATAATCTAATTTCTAATCCTTTTTTATTAAATTAAATGAAGAACTTTACTCATTGAGTTCAAAAGACGTGATTTACTTTAAGATTTTCACACAATTTTCCTGGATATGTTAAAAATAAAACATTGTTTGTATTTCATATTCAGAAAACGTATTTCCTGCTGTCACTCCCTGCAACTAATCTTTTTTCCTGATTTGTGGATTATTGGTTTGCAGGATAGTTCTCTCTCTTGGCATTTCAAACACATCAGTTTTCAACTGACATTTGCTAAAAACTTTCAGATGTTATCTCTTTAAAATGCAAAATAAATCTCTCTTTTTTTGGTCTGGCTCTTCCTGCACAGTCACATCAATATGTAGATTTATTTTAGATCAAGTTGAAAAACCTTTGCTATCAGACAGCATTCACATGTTTTGAAGACACTGAAGAAACACATTGACAGTCATTTCATAAGAGTTAAAGAAATAAAGTTTTATTCCTTTTATTCATTAGACAACAGATTAAAATGGCTCAAAATACAATTTCTGTCCCGTTCACAATGTTTGTGCAGATTTGTGGTCGAGATAGACAAAAAAATGTAAATTTAATTCTAAGCAGAGTTGATAAAGAGGGAGCATTCTGATCAAGATCATTAGCATTTTAAAGTTCAAGTTCAGGTACATCGATGCACTTCCCTCACAACCAGGAAAGGTAACGTTAATGTTCTCCCCCGGAGTGTTAATAAACCCAAAAAGATTGTTTTTTTCAGATTAGTTGAGAAATAAAACTTAAATTATAGGCTCAGTGCAGTGAAATGAACTGTAGCATTGTAGAAAACACATTTATTCTACTTAAAACATTTTATCTAATACAGAGAGTTGCAGAGAAACAAACCCTGGATCTCGTTTCCCTCCTGAGGTGGAAGATTTGGCGTTCAGATCACAACCTTGCTCTGTGACACATTCCTCATCTCTCCCATTCCAACCTAATTTTCATTAGCATTTAAATCTTGTCATCATCCATTCCACTCCACCACTCCTGCTTGGTAATTTCATGTCCCGAGGATTTGATGACCTTCCATGGGGAGAAATCTGAATGCTGTCAGCCAGAGTTTCGCGCTATGGGCATCATCGAGAATTAAATCTAAAAATAAAAAAAAAAACAACAACCCGTAAGCAGGTTAATTCATATTCACCTGTGTGCTCAGGGCTGTGAGTTGGGAGGTGTACTAAAACAATCAGCCATGCAGGTTTGTGTCTCTGCGCTGGAGTGTGAAGCTGGAGTAAAAGAGACAGGGATCAGGAGAATTATGCTCAGAGCAGGTGAATCCTGCAAGCGGACGTGACAAAAATTTATCACAGTTTAAAGGTCAGCCAGCCTAATAATGTCAGGAGGTCGTGGAAAACTGCTTGAACACATGCATTTTTTCCTCACTGCAAAGCAGACTAGAGATTTCCTGCTCTGGGTCAGTTAGTAATAACTAAATTATTTAGATTTGTCAAAGCACTAAAATGTTTATAAAATGTGTATAAAACACCATAAAAGGGTGGAGCATCCAAAAACTAGAAAATAGAATACATCTCTAAAAAAAATAAGAGACCACTTAAAATGATCAGTTTCTCTGAATTTCGTTTTTATAGGTTTATATTTGAGTAAAATGAACATTGCTCTTTTATTATATGAACTACTGACAACATGTTTCCTAATTCCAAGCAAAAATGTTGTATTTATTTGCAGAAAATGAGAAAAGGTCAATATAATGAAAAAGATGCAGGGCTTTCAGAACTCAAATAACACAAAGGGGCAAATTCATATTCATTTAGAAACAACAATAGTCATGTTTAAATTCAAGGAGAGTTCAGATACTTGGTGGAACAACCAAGAGGTTTTCAGTGCGCTCTTATGTTTTTACCAGAGCTCTATATTTTGTCCTCTGAACAAGTTTTCTACTACTGCAGCTTTCTGCTGAAAAAAAAGCAAACAAACAAACAAATGCTTGCATTTTAATTGACTGAAGTGCAGCAGAAGGAGGACCGTTCTTGAACCCCCACCTGAGAGCCAAGTCCAACAGCAAGGGGATGACCAGCCTCCAGATAATCCAGATACAAACAGCAAGGGGATGTCCAGCCTCCAGATAATCCAGATACAAACAGCAAGGGGATGTCCAGCCTCCAGATAATCCAGATACAACAAACAGCAAGGGGATGTCCAGCCTCCAGATTATCCAGATACAACAAACAGCAAGGGGATGTCCAGCCTCCAGATAATCCAGATACAACAAACAGCAAGGGGATGTCCAGCCTCCAGATAATCCAGATACAACAAACAGCAAGGGGATGTCCAGCCTCCAGATAATCCAGATACAACAAACAGCAAGGGGATGTCCAGCCTCCAGATTATCCAGATACAACAAACAGCAAGGGGATGTCCAGCCTCCAGATAATCCAGATACAAACAGCAAGGGGATGTCCAGCCTCCAGATAATCCAGATACAACAAACAGCAAGGGGATGTCCAGCCTCCAGATTATCCAGATACAACAAACAGCAAGGGGATGTCCAGCCTCCAGATAATCCAGATACAACAAACAGCAAGGGGATGTCCAGCCTCCAGATAATCCAGATACAACAAACAGCAAGGGGATGTCCAGCCTCCAGATAATCCAGATACAAACAGCAAGGGGATGTCCAGCCTCCAGATAATCCAGATACAAACAGCAAGGGGATGTCCAGCCTCCAGATTATCCAGATACAACAAACAGCAAGGGGATGTCCAGCCTCCAGATTATCCAGATACAACAAACAGCAAGGGGATGTCCAGCCTCCAGATTATCCAAATACAACAAACAGCAAGGGGATGTCCAGCCTCCAGATAATCCAGATACAAACAGCAAGGGGATGTCCAGCCTCCAGATAATCCAGATACAACAAACAGCAAGGGGATGACCAGCCTCCAGATAATCCAGATACAAACAGCAAGGGGATGTCCAGCCTCCAGATAATCCAGATACAACAAACAGCAAGGGGATGTCCAGCCTCCAGATAATCCAGATACAAACAGCAAGGGGATGTCCAGCCTCCAGATAATCCAGATACAAACAGCAAGGGGATGACCAGCCTCCAGATAATCCAGATACAAACAGCAAAGGGATGACCAGCCTCCAGATAATCCAGATACAACAAACAGCAAGGGGATGTCCAGCCTCCAGATAATCCAGATACAAACAGCAAGGGGATGTCCAGCCTCCAGATAATCCAGATACAACAAACAGCAAGGGGATGACCAGCCTCCAGATAATCCAGATACAAACAGCAAGGGGATGTCCAGCCTCCAGATAATCCAGATACAAACAGCAAGGGGATGTCCAGCCTCCAGATAATCCAGATACAACACAGCAAGGGGATGACCAGCCTCCAGATAATCCAGATACAAATCAGGTTGCTGCATTTTAATGTGTTTCTGGCCCCTAATATGTGTTTTAACTCTACAAAAACTGTGAAGATGTTGGCTGAGGCTGATAATAGATTGTCACCCATAATGAAAATGGGCTGAAGGTCCCACAGAGAGGAACATGTCACCACTCCAGAACTGATACATAAAGCTCACAAATGCACCCAGAGAGGCAGACTTAGATTTTTATAAAAGTGTCCTGGTCTGATAAAACTAAATGGAAATCCTTTCCTTTGGAGGTGGCAGCATCATGTTTTTACAGAACTCTAAAATTCTTTAAGCTTCTCTGCCAGACGCCGCGTTAACGACACTGAGCTGAGGTCGGCATCAGAAAGAGTCTTAGTTGGGGTCGAGGAGAGTCTTCCTTAGACTCTCCAGATCAGAGAAAGTGAATTTCTCTCGTATCTACTGCTTCACTTTTTTTGGTCAACCCTCTCAGGATATTTTAACTAATTTAAGATCTCTGTCTTTCTGCGTCTAACCTCTGCATTGAGGGTTCGTTTTGACGGACGGTTTAACAATCCGGCCACCTTCAAAGACAAAAAGCCCTTTGCTTTCATTGTGAACGCCTGACAGAGAATGACATAAAACCCTGATTTATGCACAGATTCAGACATTTTAGAACTATATCATGTTGAATAGCTGATAGTCTGTTTGAATTGAAAGGCGGTTTTCAGTCCTTTATTTTGAGTCTTAGTGTTGCAACCTGATTACATTTCACCAAATAAATAATAAAAAACTAGATTATTTTCCTGACATTTTCATCAGCAGTGTAAAAATTCTGGATGGGCAAACAGATAAAATAAAATAAATTATAGATAGGTATATAAATAAAATATTAAATATGCCAACGTATATTTATGTAGATAGATAGATAATTTATTTTATTTTTTTATTTTACAGATGCCTTCATTGCATCACAAATGTAAAGATTTTCATCTGTGACAAGATTGAAACAAATTTCATTTATTTAATTTATAATTCATACTAATACTGCAAGTAAACATCTTAAAACTTATTTAAAATGTAGATGCAAAACTAAAACTAAATGAATTATTTTTCAACTTTCTAACATGGATAATAAAGTTTTCTTCTTTTTTTTTTGTCTTACTGTTGACTCAGCTCTTAATTTTAAAACACTCAGTCCGAGCAGTTTTAAAAGAACTCATAAATCAATGCTTTCAAAAACTTAATTATGCAGTAATAGTGTCCATCCAAAGGCCATTAGGAGGCTTTTCATTATTTAGTGTGCATCTTCTTTGTACAGGAGTGTTAAATGAAATTTGAACCGTAATAGAAAAACAGGAAACGATGTGCTTTTGTGAAAGCCAATGAAGCTCTACCTGCTGCTGCGCTGTGCTCTGAGTCACACATCCTCAGTAACGTATGTCTGACAGTCTGTAATGACATTAGCCACGCTAAGTTTAACATAGTTTTGTTGCTCCTGCTGTCCAAAGACCATAAAATTAGGAATTACAGCCCACTTCAGGAGAGCGACAGAAAAGCAAGAGTTGAACTGCAGCTACCTAAAAACACTGTCTATATACCACCAGTAGTTGGAGATTACTGTGTGACTCATCGATTTCCTTAAATAGATCCGTTTATGGATGCATGAGAAAAGCAGGCGTGTACATCACAAGTAGCCACATTATTTTGAGTTTATCATCCTGATCCTGTTAGTCAGCATCTGATGCAAACACCCATCGTTCTGTTCTGTGCACATTTTACCCTCCTGTTCAATTATTTATTTAATGTTTTGCTAAATTAAAAAACTCATTTGATTTCTGAGTTTCCCCAAGAATTCAGCAGGAGGATAAATCTCAGAAGAGTTTAATCTTTCATGAGTTGCTGGGGAGGCATAACAGTGTCAGCTTGGACATTTCTGGAGGTTTTTTTCCATCTGATATTAAACAGAAATCAAGGAGATATATAGAAATAATCTCCATTGTTTAGGTGCAGAACATATCAGCTTTAGGAAAATTTGGTGCAAAAATATCTAAAGCAGTCTTGAAAAAAAGTCCTGTATCAGCTCCCCCCTGACAGATGTACACACACACACACACATACACACGCACGCACACGCACGCACACACCCACACGCACACACACCCACGCGCACACACACACAACGCTGCCTGAATAAATCTCAGGTAGGTCTAAGCTGCTAGAGTCTGTTTTTTCCTCTGAAGCAGGCGGCTGCCAGTCCATCTTCCCCCCCAGACACGCGAGTTCAGCAGCAGCTCTTTGCTTTTCATCCTGTCTGGTTTAAGCTTGAATTTATTTCCAACACACACTGATACACAGAACGCGGACGGCAGCAGCAAACCAATGAAAATGTTTCTGTTGAGTTCTCCACTGTTTTTCTGCACAAGAAGTCAACAGAAGCACAGAATATGTGAGACACACAGGCTCACATATTTACATACAGCCCCACTACTTCTTTTAGTAGGATTGCCACTTCCATCAAGTTGCTAACTTTGCAGCATGTAGTGACGCTGGAAACCCTGCAGCACAACTCGACCTGATGTTTCTCCAGTCTGCCTTACAAAGCTTCAGATTGTGAGGATATCTCCTGAGTTTATCTAAATCTGGATGTTTTCTTTGGACTAAATGACTTCTGCCTTGCAGCTTCACCCTTTGTCCACATCAGAGTTACATTTACTTGGGTAAAGGGAAAAATATGCACTTTCAGGATGACTTTGTAATTTTTTACTTTTACTTGAGTAACTTTAGTAAGAAGTATCTCTTACTTCAGTAAACGTTCTGGATTTTCTACTGTCTCAATGAAAAACAAACATGTTTTAACAAAGATTTCACCAGACAGACCTGCAGTTTTTGTAAAAGTTTCATTAGTTTTTTTATTGAAAGAAACTGATTTGGAAAAAAAAAAGAAGCCTGATATTGTTATTTTTTGCTACTTATATGAATTACTGTCCTTAAAATACCAACATTTCCACTGAATTTTACATTTTGTTCTGTCTGAAGATGTAATTTTTAAATATGACATGATTGATGATTTGATCAGTTAATCAGTAATTGAATAAACTTTTTATCAAATACTTACTTGAGTATTTATTGTACGGCTACTTTTTAATTGAGGTATTGCTGCTCTTATGTGAGTAAAATATTTAGGTGCTCTGTCCAACTCTGGACATATTTACATAGGATATCATCTCATGTAGTTTCTGTCTGGTCTTTTCACCAACTTTAGTGAGATATACAGTTTCTGTAATTCCTGTTTAGTTTATTATTTTCTGTAATCACTCGTGACAGCCTTCACAGTGACGTAGCTTAAATATGATGGTAGGATTTTGTTACCTACATTTCTCCTGATATCTTCATGCACTGAGATCTTTTTCAACTTTTGTAGCATTGCTGCAAAAATATGGCTTAAGCTAAATAATGCAAATGTGAAAATATTACTAAAATTCATCAAGGATGGCAGGTGTGAACACAAGAGAAATTAATCTTCAAATAAAATCAAAAGGTTCTTCAGTAAATCTTAGTTTAAGAAGTTGTTGCAGGTTTTTTTTTTTCTTTTTTCCATTCCAAGCATTTATTTGCTTTTTTTAAGCTTCCTTTTTAACAGGGTTTGTGTACACTTTTAAGAGTCTGCAAATTATGCTCATAAATGCACATATGTAAATTATTCACTTCGTCCACATCTTCACACAAATACACACACATACGCTGTAACTCATGCTGCTAACAGACCCAAATGAAGTCTAATTAAAGCAAAATTAAATTACTTTTAATTCATGATATGGTAATACTGCTGCAGGCATCTTGGTGGTTGTCTGAGAGTTTAAGGGATTAAATTAACAGGATTTCAGCAGAGCTCCAAACATGATGCTTATGGAGCAACAAACAGATCAAGTAGCAAAGAAATGCCCTGAATTATGATAACAGAAAACAAGATCAAAGACTGAAGATTAAAAAAAATTAATTGTTTATCTGGAAGTATTTCTAGAAGTTTCATGTGAAACATTCTGCATTGCAGCTATTTTCACAGTACAAATAAAACAATATCTGGCATTAGAGATGAAGAGCATTCAGGGTCTAAAGGTTTAAAGGTCAACAGGTTATTTGAGCAGACCGATTCAAAGACAATATTAACTTCTGTCTCTATCTGAAACCTCTTTCTTCGGGCTCAGAGCAGGGCGGGAACTGCACCCGTCTTCATAGCAGCGAATCACAGCAGTCAGAGATGATTGCAAGTGAAGAGCATTGCCTCAAGCTTATAATTCGCTTGTCAATAATGCATAAAGTCTTATAAATCACAGTATGTCTGTTTATGTGGCCTCTTCAAGGTTATTCAGCCTCTTTCTCTTCCTCCTCTTATCATTTATTTCCCATCCTGCGCCCCTCATTTCTTCCCAGCTATGGCTGTCTGAACATTAACCCTCGTTATCCGTTCATTGCAGATTTTCCTGCTGTCTCCCACCTCTTCCTCAGCCGTGTAAATAAATGATGACCATCTTGGCAATGATTGTAAGTTAGTTTATTTTTTCACAGGCAAACCCAGACTGCAAAAAATCAAACACTTCTGCTCAGCCGAGTGGGCACATCTGTGTGTGTGTGCACAGCAAAGATCTGTAAGCGCGCGCACATGCCTTTCCACACACACACACACACACACACACAAAGAAAAGAGAGAGGGAGAGAGGAGAGCGCTGCTACTCCTCTGAATCCCTGCAGGGCCATTGCAAGTCACGGCTCTCTAAATTAAATAACACCCAATTAGATTAAAGTAAATGAAACATCTCTGATGAGCAGGGAGACGAGGAAAAGGACGGAGTTTTGCAAAGACGGTAAAGAGATGGAGAACGTGAGGAAGAGGGAAGGCAGGTAGCGGTTTCTGTGGATTTAAGGTGAAAGAGAGGTCGTGGAGTGGAAGAGAGGAGGAAATAAGAGACAGACAGAAATGAGAAGGTCAGGTGGAAAAAGGGAAAGTAAATTAAGAGAAGAGTGAAGAAGAGATGAGTAAACTCAGTAGAGTGAGGAGGAAGAGGTTGAGAGCTGTTTGTGTGGCAAACTACAGATTCAGAAGCTTTACAGGAGCAAAATGGACGCTGTGGCTATTTGGATTTACTCAAAACTTTACCTTAAGTATGAAATTTACCTACACTGCAAAAACACCAAATCTTACCAAGAATTTTAGTCAAGTTTCTAGGGCAAATATCTTAGATCACTTGAAATAATTACATGACAAACTTAAAAGTAACTCATCAGCAACATATATGAGCTTGTTTTAAGTTAACAATTCCTTAATAATGATGAAAAATTACTAATCCATTGGCAGATAAATTCACTTATAACAAGACAATTTACCATGTTATAAGTGAAACAATCTGTCAATGCAGCTGGTAATTTTCCAATGCAGTGTATCCTTTCAGTTCAGTTTATTTAAATTATGCCAGTTCAGAAGATAAACCTGTCAAATTCAAACCCAAATTATTTAGTAAATTTAACTTAAATTAACTAAATGTATTCCAGGATAATCCAGTCATAATCAGATTCAGATTAAGTATAAGCAGTGAAATTCAGCCAGTCAAAAAACATTTCACTGCATTTTTCTCCTCCTTTAAACTTTCTAACACTCTAAAGATGATAATTTTATGTAAATGTAATTTTCTACACATTTTAGTATATGCTGCATTTTTCCCCTCTGCTGTCACAGATTGGTGATCTACCGACTGAAGAAGAGGAGGAAGACGAACACTTCAGCACAGAGTCTCCTCGGGACGCCTGAAGCAAGCCTGCAGTCTACGTGGAAACACATTCTGACCCGATTCTTTAAGGCTGGAGGGAGACTTTCAGAACTCTGTAGTTACTCATTACCAGGAAGAAAGCAGAACCAAGAACACTCTGTGCATGTCTTCCTGCACCGACTCTGCTAGGTTTTATAATGGATTTGATGCTTTACTTCTCATGTTTAAAGCATGAGAAGTAAAATGCGTTTAGAATGTGAATTTATTTCAGACCGACTGAGGATTTCTGCATTTTGTTCATACGCAATGTCAGACTGGGCCTCACTACGTCATAATAGTTGAGAGTTTTTTAAAATCAGAAATGAGTGAATTGATTATTTAGGCATATTTAAATCCTTCGATAACACTTTATTTGAAGTGGTCTGCATAAGACTGACATGAGACAGTCATAAATATGAGGGAGTGTTTATAAATGTTTACAACTGTTGTCCTGAAGTATTATTTGGTAAATAATGACAAATTTAATGCAAACATGCACTAAATGTTGCATTAAACATTCATTAAAACTGTAAACTTTGCATTTTTCAGTAAATAATGATACTTTTAATGCAAAGTTCCATTAAAATTTGCATTAAAATTTTAATGCAAATTTAAAATTAAATTAAAAGTGTCATTATTTACAGAATGACACTTCATCACAGCCGTCACAGGCATTCATGAAGACGCCTTCATGTTCATGAGATATTAACTCTGTTTTGGCCTATGTCTTATGTTTTTATTTTTGTTATTGGATTGTAACAAATCCAATAATATCTGGTGTAATTAAACCAGATAATTACACTGTACACATTTCTTTATTGTTATATTATATTAAATCAAACTAAACCTATCTTACATAATTTCAAATGATCAAATTTATTTCTATTTGCTAAATTTCAGATTCCTCAAATTCAGATGATTGCATATTATGAAAACCTGACTGAAACTAATATTAATAAGCTACAGTATGTCATGATTAAAGTTTTAGTCTGTTAAAAAATGATTAATTAATCATTTTTATTTAAATAGGAGTGTTGCTTTTCTGTTTTTAGATAGTAGAGATCTGCAGCCTGAAATGTTTTGCACCTCTGATTTTCTTTTACCAGGTTTGCTCTATTTTATTATTTCATAGTCAAAATCTTTTACTCTAACATTCTGACACCTTTTACCATGCACTGCTAAATCTTTCTTTCCCCTGATATGTCCTTTTTTTCTACTGTTGAGATGTTTGGCTAGGTTTAAGATACCTTCTCCACCTGGCCAGTAGGCATTTAAAAGTAGGTGGTTAGAAAAACATCATGGCTTGACTTAAAATAAACTCTCAACACCCACAGCATGTCAAACATCAGCTGCCCATTTGAAAAATTCACAAGAGAAGTCAAGGAAAGAAATAAACTTCATCCTGAGGAACTTTAACTTTAAAATTAGAGAAGGCTTTTTAGACTTTTTATTGTAACCTAATTATTTTCATTATGATTAAAATAAAGCCATACCTAAAGCAAAAATAAGAGAAAAAACTGTACTTTAATAAAACATCAAATTATGGATTAATTACAATAAAATCTGTAAATGGAGGATTAACCTGGACTACTTCACTGTGGATCTGCACAGATCAGAAAATACACATTTACTGAGATGTAGAGACAATAATATTTAATAATAATGAAGCTTATTGTAGAGTTAACAGTTTAAAACGCCACCCTGAAAATCAGCAACTGTCCCATAGAGACTTTTGAGGAATCCAGATGATTGAACAAATCTTCAGGGGTCTGAACGCCTGATCAAAACGAAAGGATTCACTTCCCTAAGAGGTTGAGAGTGAGGATTTCCCATCCATCTATCGAGCTACATCACAGCATTGAACAGCAACTGCAATGCAGCTGAAAGGAAGTCTCTGCAAAGTGTGATAAGGACGGCAGAGAGTCATCAGCGTTTCACTCCCGTCTCTGGAGACCATTTTTAAAGGAAGACGTGAGAATAAAGTCAGTATTGTAAGAGATCACTCTCACGCTCATCAAAAGCTGTTTAACCTCCTGAATGTACTGTACAAGTAAAAACCAAACAAAAACATCTATATTCTTTCTCTGAAGCAACAGCTACAAACAGTTGCAAAGATTTCATTATCTGAAGCTGCTTTGACACCTGAATTCCTCCTTTGCGGGGCAATAAAGGTTCAATTTTAAAACTTCAAACACATCAGAGCAAGTTGCTGGCCAGTTTGTATTTCTGGAAAACAAAAGGAGACGTGTAAGTGTGTGAAAAAAACCCAGAAAGACAAAATCACTCTTTATATCTGTAACCGCAAGGAGAAAAGCACATTTGTGTAATCTGTTTAGCAGCATTCAGGTTAAAATGTTTAATCTGCTGCTATATTTCAACCAATGATCAAGCCAAATTTGCAGTACCGTAATTCTGCGTCACTTTGCGCTATCTGAAAAATTCCAATGGTTTCTGAAAGGGGAGACGTTGTGCTTTCCAGCCATTATCGGGTTATTACAGTAATTTCACCCAGCCGTAGCAGAAAGTGAAATTAATCTGAGGGGCACTCTTGTAATAGACGGCGAATTGCGAAAACAACTTGCTAGATATTGAAAGATCCAGTTATGAATAAATGGGCAAATACATTTACTCAAATAACTGCTTGCAATTAAAACAAGCAAAAATATCCAGCAGAAAATTTGAAACTTAGGCTATAAAGGGTTCATTTGGAAAACCCAATTTTATAATTGACCCAGTGTTGCTCAGAGTAGTGGACAGGTTTTTTCACCACAGTAACTAAGATGTTTCATCCATAATTTTGTTCTGTTTTGGGAAGTTTCTGCACTTCATCATGTGTTTCAACCTTTCTGTGGAAGAGGAAAAATTCATCAGCATTTTCCTCAGCTTTTCAAGAGCATAAGAGAATGCAGATTAGAGGCTTTTTTATACAGAGCAGGGCGTAGCAACCAGAGGGCCAATTAGCTTTTAAACTAGAGCAACGCTCTGTGAACATAATCGGCAAGTAAATCCAGAAGCCATCATTCAAATCCTGATTACTGATCACTTTGAGCTGAGCCAACTGCAGCACAGAAACTCAAAGTCTTTTATCAGCCATGTTAAAGTTACAATGTAAAATGTATAAAACTTGGTGGATTTATATTTTCCTCCACCTTTTTCACCGTCTTCTTTACAGATGGGCACTTTTCTTTAACAGCAGGACAAATACAAACTCCTAACTTCCAGGAACTGGCATGTATATGTGATTTGAATTGAATTCATGAATTGAATCCATGAGGATGGAAGTACAAATTTATTTGTCCATGGAGATTGTAGGGAGTTGTTAGACGGACACAGAGTTCCTTTAAATCTAGACTAAAAATCCACCTGTTCAGAGTTGATTTTAGACCATAATGAATGAAGCACTAACCAACATTTTGATGCATAATGACGGCAATTGACAAAATGTAACGTCTCAATTTTTGGCACAAGTGCTCTATGACTTTATGTTTTTGTGTTTTTATGATGGAAAACACTTTGAGCTGCCTTGTTGCTGAAATGTACAAATAAACTTGGCTGATCAATTGATGTTCTGTTTGACTCTGAAATAGCTTAGCTTTGCTAGCTGGTGTGTGTATAATGAATTTATTATACACACATGCAGACCCATCATGACACCATAATCTTTCTAAGCCCTCCGGATGAGATATTATTGACGTTATTCTAAGGATTAGATTTAATCTGATATGATTAAAAAAAACTTAAATTTTTTTTTTAAACTAATGATGAAATTATCCTCTCACCCTATATTAGCTTTAGCTAGAACCACTGCAAATGTATAACCCAGTAATAATTCAAAGTTGATGGGCATTTCAACAAATAAACAATAGTAACTATAATGATTTGCTACAAATTATGTGGTTCTGTCAGTCACAGATGTTTCAATAATATATGATGCATCTGCTTCCAGGTCCTTAACCTAAAAAATATTGAACTAATGCACTCATGATGACGTGCCAGCTTTCTGAAGGAAACATTTCTATGGCAACATCAGCTGCTCTTTTATAGTAAAAGGCTATCAGACAATTGTTTTATGTTGTGCAAGGTCATGAGAAAAGCTCTTTTGTGCTATTCATGCTCTGCTGAAAAGACTGTGGAGTGCTACTACTGCAAAGCAGAGGCTATTTTCAAAACACAATAACTCCATATACATTTTTCAGAGTAATCCTCTCCCTCCACGGAGGTGAAGTGCATCATAAAGCTCCCAGTGCAGAGTAAAAAAAAAAAGCTGTTTCGTCAGGTATTCATATTCCCCTTGGGATGCTTCACTAAACCGAATATGGGGGTCCATGTCTGTGGAGGGACTCTTCATTTAGTAGTGGGCACTAAATCAACTGCTGCTAGAGGCTAAGGATGCTGAAACCAGAGAGAAAGTGGCTGAGCTCCTCTTTCTATGGGCCATAACCTGTCACTCTTACCACAATCCCTTCACATTTCTCCTGCTTTAATTTTCCGATTCTCTCTTTCACATTTTATCTCTCTCCTCTGTTTCATCACATCTTCCTCCTCCAACCCAATTTTGTCATCAGCAGTTGCTGTTCCTCATCATCCATATCTCCCTCAAGTTCCACCCAGTCCTCTCATCTCGCCTCCTGCTACACACACCCCCAGAGACGTGGAAAAGGAGGTCAGCTCTGTCACACAGCACAGGTTTTACATTTTGTGGCTACAGCAACAGAGCTGCCACGGTGTGGGAATTGATGGAGTATTTTTTGCTGCCCAAAGCCAGAGCAGACTTAATAATTTTAACAGTGCTACTACAAGAGAAGCAACAGATACCCTGGTAAATAATGAGACAAAAATCCATTCATCATACTCCAAAGTTGAAATGGAGTTTGAGGTGGGGATTTGATAAATTATGGTGAACTAGATACAGTTGTGAAAAACATGTCAACATTATTTGTTCCATCTAATAATGGAAGAGCAGTGTTTGTTTTTGTTGTGATGGTTTTTTTCAGTCCTCTCAATTAACCCTTTGCAACTACATAATTTAATCATTGGAAGCGCCATGATGGACGTCTGAAGTGAGTATTGAACTGAAGTTGTTTACTCAAGTTGTTTTTGTCAGTTTATTCATGGCTGCTTCTTCTTGTTCGAGTCAAGCTAATTTGTCTTTGAACGTAACACAACTGCTTGGGGCTCACAGAGGGTGGTATTTAACGGACGCTTGAAATTGCTAGCTTAGAAACCGATCCATACCTCCTACCTGCTGACGTGTTGATCAAATTACAGAGTTTGCCAGGATTCACACTACATGATTTCTGTCACTATGTCATAAACAGCGTTTCCCGTTACACCGGAGTAGCCTTAAAAACGTACAGAAGACGCTTTTTTCCCATACATGCTAGGACAGACGGCGAGGCACTGTTTCCATGGTTACTAATGGTTAGACGCGTGTCTTCTCCATAAAGCCATAATTGATTTCTTTCTGATTATACTTACTTATAAAGCGTTAATCTTCTTACCTTGTAAAAAGCTGCAAATCCGCGGTCAGACCGAGGGCTGCCAATCATATGATTGCAGGTGCTATCCATCGCCGCACCACCTTTCCTCATTAAAGATTATACAATAAAATGACAAAATTTCTATCCTTGCCTGTTTGTGCAGCCGACCGCGCAGCACCCTGTGACAATTTTTACTGCGAAAACAACTAAATAGAAGTGATTTTAGGCTATCATCTGTGCACTTTGGACAGGCTCCCACCTTATTCCTGGGAGGCTTACTGGGGAAACGATTATGGGTCGAAGAATCTCCCCACTGGACAATAACCGAACCGAATTATTAACCTTAACCTGTTATAGTGAGCAACGTGACGCTGGAAAGTGTCATAAGATGCCCTTGCGGAGCTCTGAAAACTTGTGCTGTCCGTGGCTGTACTCTAATAGTCAGACCACGTTTAGTTTGTGGCTGCAGCAAGAGTGTTTTGAACGTGTACCCAAAACAAAAACGGTAGTTTTCATTGACTACCGACAGATAAGCAAACAAAAAGAATTTGGCTAAAACTTGAAGAGAGAACCCAAAATGCTTTACGTGTACTCATTTAATTGAGTGGACAAAAAGCCAACGGAAGAAAACCCGCATCTGCATCCGAAGCAACTGAGTCAGTGAAGTAGCTAACTATGCTAGTGCGGGTAGCTACATAATCCTTGTGCGGTTGCCATCCCTCCCCGCAATAGCTGCAGGTTGCGGTAAAACAATATTCTCACATTTAAGCTTTGATAGCTGATGTTCCCACATATTTTACAGCCTTAAAGCTCTGACGAAAGCCGGTTAGCGAGTTGCTAACATGTAAACAAATGGCGGTTCCATTTTTGTTACATTACATAAACAGTAAAACAGATAAAGTGAGATCACTAAAATAACAAATGTATAATGACATTATCAGAGTAAATTAGGATGAAAGTTACTTGTTTTGTACAAATCCAGAAGTCGATAGTTTCTGTATGTTACCTGTTTCACATTTACCTGTGTTAAAAACTGACACTTTGAAACAAAGTTAGCACTTTTAACATTTGTTCCAATTGTCCTCATAAAAACTAATTAAATCCACCTTTTTTTTTACACAGTCTATGATTTAACAAAAATAATTGGATTGCATAAATATTAAGCAGTTTCTTTCATTTGCTTTGTTTCATGTTGTTTCATGTTTGCTGACTAAGAACGTTCCTTTGAAATGAAGAGAGGTAATTAATTAGATTCAATGAGTGTGTGACTCATTAATACTGATGGGCAACGAGTAGATCTTTAACAGGATGCAGGTGTTTGCTCACACAGACAGAGAAGCTTATTTAGATTCATTAGGGAATATGGGGAAAAAGAAGTGAAAAGATGGCAAACATGACAGATAAGTGAGATGTTTGAACAAGAACTCAAGAATCTCAATTTCTTTCCAGTTTAGTGTTTAAAAATAAAATTTTCATATTGTCTTAATAAGAGGCAATAGAGTTTATGGCTCTATTGAATCACTGGAGATGATACTCATTAGCAATTAGCCAAATCTATTTATAATGACAAGGAAAATCTTTCACAATGAAATTAATTTAAAAAATATTTTAACTCGGTTTTCAAGATGGCGGCTTAAGGGACAGTCGGGACGAGGGGCGCTGACGCTTATTTTTACCTATTTCTCCAGTTTATACCCTGCAAAAAGCGACAAGGCAGTCTCTCTTCGTCGGCTAAACTTGCTATGAGCATTAGAGATTATTTTTTAAGACCGTCTGAGAACATGCCACGAAGGAAAAACGTTGTGACGGAGACGACAGGGGAATCGAGCGGAGAAGCTAATGAGGCTACTGGCGGTTTGGCTAGCGAAAAGGTTTGCGACTCTGAGAGGATGGACCCAGCTCTTCAGGAGGTGATTCGTGCGGTAACCGAAAACCTTACGAAGGTTTTCGAAGACAAATTAAGGGACCAACTTGATCCGATATCGAGATTTATGCATGATTACCGGGAGCAGCTCCAAGAACACGAGAAGCGCATCACGGAGGCAGAATCCCGTATCTCCACCCTGGAAGACGAAACAGCCCCTGTCGTTAATAAGCTGAAGTCACTGGAGAGACAGGTGAAAGAGCTCACGGATCACATTGATGACATGGAAAATAGGGGCAGGAGACGGAACATACGCATAATTGGGCTCCCAGAGTCTGCGGAATACGCGGAAGGGAATGATCCCGCTTTATTCTTTGAGAAGTGGCTCCCAAAAGTGCTGAACATCCAAACGGAAACCGGGAAGCTAAAAGTGGACAGAGCTCATCGCACCGGAGGTCCAGTCCCCGCCGCTGGCCAAAGGCCACGTCCAGTCCTGGTCAGGCTGCACAACTACCGCGACAAGGAGAGGATCATGCGCGCGTCTTTGGAAAAGGGCAAGAATGGGCAACCCCTGGAGCACGACGGTGCCTCTGTGATGATCTTTCAGGATTTCTCAGCGGCTGTTGCACAGAAGCGTAAAAGCTTTGATGGCGTCAAGAAACGTCTGAAAACCGTGGATGCTAGCTACAGGCTCCTCTACCCCGCCAAGCTTAAAGTCACTCACCGTGGTACTACAAGGGTGTATCAGAACCCAGCTGAAGTGGAACGATTTCTGGATATGCTTAAATAAGCCCCGTTGTCAGCGCCATGGGACACATAGGTACTTCGTTTTACTGTTTTATACACCTATGTGAATTCATATTATTGTGATGAATAGTGTTCTTATGCAGAGACATTATGCTTGTCGTTATATATTACTTTTTTGTAAAATGGGTAAATAATGGTTCTTATTATCCAAGCGCCGGCCCCCCTTTTCTTTTTTTCTTCTTTTTTTGGTTGTTGCTCTTGAATTAGCTAAACAGGCGACTGTTTGTTGTCAGAAGACCTACACACTTGCTCTTCACCGTTTGGAGGGGAAATAGTGTATCTGTTATGCCAATGTTAGGCAATGTTTGTTGGCAGTTAGTTAGTTTTACTGTTTGTTACATGTTATTCCAGCTCTTCTTGAAGTATAGAGGGGGAGGGAAGAGAGAAAAATGTTCGACCTCATTATACCAAAGAAACTATGTCAGAATCCACGCGCCTTGTTTTTATAGCTAAATGTTATTATGTCAGCACTTAATATTTGTACATGGAATGTTAATGGCATTCACACACCTCTTAAACGGAGAAAGGTCTTAACATATCTTGAAAGGGCACAGGTTCAAGTAGCTTTTTTACAAGAAACCCATTTGGATGCGAAAGAACATGCAAAATTGCAACAGGGTGTTTTCAATCAGGCCTTCTTTTCCTCCTTTACATCTAGAAGCAGGGGTGTTATCATTCTGATCCGGAAAAATTTACCATTTAAACTTATAGATTGCATAAAAGATACCGGTGGGAGATATATTATTGTGAAGGGTATTCTGTTTGGGGAGGAGATCGCCTTTATGAACGTCTACTTCCCCCCTGGTCAACCAGGCAAATTTCTAATGTCTGCTTTTACAAAACTGGTGGAATTGAACATCAAGAATACAATTGTGGGTGGAGATTTTAACTGTCATCTCTCCCCCTTGGTTGATAAATCCCCAACTGGCAAATGTCGTATTTCATCTCAGGCCCAATTGGTTTTGACTTTGTGTGAGGAGTTGGCATATGTTGATGTGTGGAGAACGCAACATTTAACAGATAAGGAATTCACATTCTTCTCCAAAGTACATTCTTGTTATACAAGAATTGATTATTTTTTTGTCCCCAGGCAGTTCCTACCATCAGTCATTTCTAGCTCAATCGGCAACATAATAATATCAGACCATGCCCCTGTATACATTAAATGTAACATGGGAACTGTGGCCAGTCGATCAAGACGGTGGCACTTTGACTCCTCTATTTTGTATGATGGAAAATTTAAAACTTATTTTGCAGAGGAATTCAAGCATTTTCTCTCAGTTAATGCAGCATCCACCGATGATCCATCATTACTGTGGGAGACCTCCAAAGCTTATTGCAGGGGCCTCATTACTACTTTTACAAATGGTAAAAGACGCAGGCAAGCAGAACAAAGATTAATTTTGGAAGCCAAATTGAAGAAGGCTGAGCAAGTCTATCAAGTTAGACCCTCCACGGAGAAACTCAAAGAAATCCAGACTCTCCGCTCAGCGCTAAACTGCCTGCTAACAAATGAAGCAGAGAAAAAAATAAGATTTGCAAAACAAAAACTATATGAACACGGTGACAAGCCTGGGAAATATTTGTCATACGTGATCAAAAAGAAATCAGACTCTCAAAATATAGCATTCATTAACGACAGGAATGGCAAACAACTCTTTGACTCAAATGATATTAACGACACCTTCAAAAAATTTTATGAGAATCTCTACAAATCTCAGATCTCTATTGACACTACAGAGCTAATGAACACCTTTTTTTCCAACTTTAACCTTCCTTGTTTGACAGAAACCCAAAAATCAACATTAGACAGTCCTATAACCATTAAGGAAGTCACGGAAGCTATTAAAGGTCTGCAGTCTGGAAAAACAGCAGGGCCTGACTTTCTTGTTGTAGAATTTTACAAGGAGTTCGTCACCCTGCTAGCCGAACCGCTGCTGCACATGTTTAACGACTCGTTTCGAAAAGGTCACTTGCCCATGTCATTGAGGGAAGCCAACATATCTCTAATACTTAAAAAAAATAAACCACCGGAAGATTGTGCCTCGTACAGGCCAATTTCCTTATTAAATGTAGACTTAAAGATCCTTTCAAAAATATTAGCGAAACGTTTGGAGATCCTACTCCCAACACTTATCAATGAGGATCAAACTGGCTTCATTAAGGGACGTAGGTCCTTCAATAATATGCGTAGGTTGCTCAACGTGATCCAGTTCTTTAATCAAAGTGCAATGCCTGGTCTAGTCGTTTCCCTAGACGCCGAAAAGGCATTTGATCGCGTTGAGTGGTCATATCTGTTCTACACTATGAGAAAGTTTGGCCTGTGGGAAAATTTTGTTAATTGGATCAGAATACTTTACAGTGAGCCTTGCTCAGCTGTTATTACTAATGGTTTACGATCGCCAAATTTCCAGGTGCAAAGGGGAACACGCCAAGGCTGCCCTCTATCGCCCCTGCTTTTTGCTCTGGTTATGGAGCCTCTGGCAGAGGCGGACCCATGGGGGGATATGTGGTTTGACCATTGGGGAGAGACAACACAAGATTACTTTATATGCTGACGACGTGCTCATATTTCTATCTCAGCCTGGGGACTCTATCCCACATCTCATAGAGACCATTAACAGGTTTGGGGATTTTTCGGGCTATAAAATCAATTTCAACAAATCAGAGGTCATGCCACTAGGCACATTAAAACATCAACCATCTATACCTGCTCCATTTCCTTTCACTTGGTCCCCAGAAGGATTTTCATACCTCGGAATAAGAATTACCCCCTCATTTGACAAAATGTATAAGGCCAATTTCACCCCCTTATTTGAACGGATTCGGTTGGACCTTGAAAGATGGAGAGCGCTGCCTCTCTCGTGGTTGGGCCGCGTGTCTCTTCTAAAAATGAATGTCTTGCCCAGACTTTTATATCCCATACAAATGATTCCAGTTCTTTTTCTCCGTAAAACAATTAAGGCTCTAAATGGATGGCTAAGTTCTTTTATATGGGCAGGAAGGAAACCACGCTTAAAAATTTCTACACTGTGCCTCCCGTCCGCGAGTGGAGGCCTTGATCTCCCAGACATACGAAAGTATCAGATCAGCGCTCACATGCGTGCTGCTGCTGATTGGACAGGGGGGCCTGCTTCTCTGTGGCTCGATATAGAAAGCTCTATGTCCAGGTTCCCTTTAAAAAATTTACTTTTTTTGGGAAAAAACTATACTATAAAAACATACTGCAGTAACCCCATTACTATTAACACTGTGAGGGCATGGCAAATGGTCCAAAAACTTGAGGACAGGTTCCAAATTATATCACCTCTTACACCTATTTGTGATAACCCGATGTTTCTACCAGGCGCTATGGACTCTGGCTTCAAAATATGGTCAATAAAGGGAATTCGTACGCTTTCTGACTTGATGGAAGGTAACACATTATTATCATTCTCCCAACTATTGGATAAATATGATATTGGGAGGCAGGATTTCTTTCGCTATTTACAAATTAGAGATTTCATACAGAAAAAAACAACACTCGATGTGGACCAAACAATTTCAGTGTGTGAAAAACAGCTTTTTTCCTCCAGGGTAAAAACTTCAATCAAAACCTTTTACAACTTGCTGAAAGAGCTCCCCTTACCAAATACATTTCACCTAAAAGAAGTTTGGGAAAAGGAATTGCAGTGGGCAATAAATCAGGAGGGATGGGATGAGGCTTGGAAGAATGCAAAGTCTTTAAGTATTTGCAATCGGGTTAAGGCCATACAATTTAAAATTTTACACCGTGCGCACATTTCTCCTTCTCAGCGAAGTAAATTCAATGCAAGCCTCTCACCATTTTGTCTGAAATGTAGAGTGGATATTGGTAGTCTTACACATTGTTACTGGTCCTGCAGGGAAATTCAACATTTTTGGCATATAATAAAATGTGAATTAGATAAGATTTTCTCTGTTTGCACACAATTCAACCCATTGTATTTACTACTTGGTTTAACCGACACCGGTATTACTGGTAAATATCAGCGTCAACTCTACAGAATGCTTACTTTTTGTGCAAGAAAATGTGTGGTACTGAATTGGATTTCTGACAAAGCACCAAGTAAATCACAATGGCTAAATATAGTACTGGACTATATATCTTTGGACTATTTGACGAGCAAACTGCACAATAAAGAAAATAACTTTTATAAAGTTTGGGAACCTTTTATTTCTTATGTAGGATTTGAAACTTCGGTTCTTCTTCAGAGAGGATTTGTAATTTGAGGATGTCCGAATTGTAAACATCTGAAATGTTTTGGTATAGACCATTTGTCTTCCATTGCTATCCTTTTTTTTTTTCTTTCCCTTCTTTTCTCTTTGATAGGTATGTATATGTATATGTGTGTATGTGTACGCATATGCTCGTATATAGGTATGTAACTTTAAGAGCTGGATTGTTCTCTTGTTCTTGTCTTGTATTGTATTTGTTTGTTTGTCAAAACGTTAAAAACCAATAAATATAATTATAAAAAAAAAAAAAAAAAAAAAAATATTTTAACTCCTGCCCTTTATTCTTCAGTTTGGTTTTATAATAAATATTAAACTTTTTAACTCCTGATCATAATTTTTTCTTGGAAACAGAACACAAAATATGAAAAAGCAGGGGTGCCACCAGGAATCTTAGGTCCCCTGACAAAAATTTAAATTGGGCCCCCCCACACAGCTGCTGTTACAATTTTTTGAGTCTATCTGACTCATCAAAAGCATCACGATTTTAAAGGCTTGCAACTGCCTTGCTTTCTTTGCTTCAATACTGATAACTAGCACAATATTTACTGTTCATGAATTTTACATGCAACAGACCACATACTGCATGCAAGTAGGTAGCTTAAATTGTTTCTATTAGCTTTAGCTTACGGAAATGTCTCTCCCAAAGAGCAACAGTCATAGGCAACACATAAAATATACATGAAGCAATCCAGACTTCTCAAAAAATGCTATGTATAGGAGCAGTATAGAACTTTTATAAAAAATATGTTTTCTCCTTATTTGTTAAAGCTGTCACCATGTCGTGACAGTTTGTTATGAAACAGATAATCTGTGAAAACAATCAATCTACTCCACCTCCTCCCTGAATTACTATTGCTGGTTAAAGTAATGCAACATTCTGGCCAAAACAACCAATCAGAACCAGGAAGAGGGTCTGAGTGCTGTCAATCAACTTCATTCACTCACTGCTAAATGTGCTAATGATGGAGCTCCAGCTTCTCCAGCATAGTAACTGTCACAGTCGTTAGTGTCCTCTACTGACTGCTGCTGAGCACCGTCACCGTAAAGCGCTCCAAGCAGGAACGAACCATTTCATGCAGATCCAGGGGGGCTCAGGGCAAATATGGATGTGTGTTTTTTGGTCTGGGAATGGGAACATTAAATTTTTACTGCTAAAAACAAATAAAACTAAATAAAAACAAAACTGAAATGTCAGTGTTTTGACCAAAAGAGCATAGATTAAATATAATCACCCACCTTCAGTCCATTGGATTAAAATACTCTGATGAAGCTAAGAATCTGGGGGTGATCATGGATCCTAATCTGAACTTTAATAACCACATCAAATCTATCATAAAAACATCATACTACCATCTAAAAAATATTGCTAAGATTAGATGACTCATGTCCCCACAAGACTCTGAAAAATTAGTTCATGCCTTTGTTTTTAGTAGACTCGATTACTGCAACGCTATTTTTACTGGATTATCAAAAAAAGCAATAAGACTGCTCCAGCTTCTCCAGAATGCTGCTGCAAGAGTCCTAACTAGAACAAAAAGAGATCAGCATATCAGACCATTTCTAAGATCCCTGCACTTCATAATAGAAACCCAGACTGCATTTCTGATCTTCTTCAGCCATATAAACCACTCAAACCTTTAAGATCATCAGAATCAAACCTTCTAACGATTCAGAGAGTCAGAACTAAACATGGTGAAGCAGCTTTTAGTTTTTATGCTCCAACGCTCTGGAATAAACTTCCTGCTCACTGTCAGACTGCCCCTACCTTGAGTTTATTTAAAACAAGGTTAAAAACCTTCTTATTTGATATTGCCTATTCTTAAATGTTTGTTTTTTTAACTATATTAAAAACTGTAATGTTTATTTTGTTAATTTCTAACCTGCTTGATCTTTACTTTCTTTTATTATCTTCTTGTTGTATGTTGTTTTTAACGTTTTTTGTACAAGTACTTTGAATTGTCTTTGGCTGAAAGGTGCTATATAAATAAAGGTGCCTTGCCTTGCTAATGACCTAATTATTCTATTATTCTATTCAGGTGGTGCAGCAGAGGCACATCTAAAAGTTGCAGGACAGCGGGCCTTGAGGACTGAAGTTTGACACCCCTGGTTTATACTGTAAGACTGAAATATGACCAATGTGAGATGAATACCCAGGAAAAAGCTCGCCTCCATTCACTGAAAGACCACAAAGTCAGCCTATTTTATGTGTTCCAGCTTTTTAAAAGGACCTGGTGGAAGGATGGTAAAAAGAAAAAAGAAAAAGAAAAAGCCAAGCAAGTAAAGAGACACTATTTTTATGCCTCCTCACACACATCCAACCAAGTGACACATTTCAGAGTTTATGTCCATCTGATATATGTTCCCTGCAAGTCGAGGGAATTGATTTCTATTTGTTCAGTGGAGGAAGAAGTCAAAACACTGGGACTTGATACAGCAATGTGCACACACACATCCTTCTAATGTGTGTGTGTGTGTCCTCATTTATGATTGAATGCATGTGTTTGTCAGTGTACATTCATGCGTAGCTGTTTGCACAGTATTGATTCAGCAACAAGAAGAGTCACAGGGGAAAAAAGATCCTACTTTACACTTAAAGGCTAGTTTGTGTCACTTGTACATGTAGCCTCAGCTCTTGTTAGGATTAATATTCATATGTCCTTTTTATGTCAGGCTAATGCACGCAAACATAAAAGGAGTGAATAAAACTAAAGAAGGAGCAGAGAGAAAGGCATCAATCACTTGCTCTTTCCAGGGGTTTTCGTACACATCATACTTAGATTATGTGTGTGAGGAAGAAGATGCAGTGAGGTTTTTCTGCAATGCCGCTGGTGCCATGAATGAAAATAATGAGAGATGTCTACTCAGTTTTTTCTTTCTCCAAATCCGCTGTCTTTGCCTGCTTATTAGTTGAGTCTTGAAGTGAGAGCACGAGTCAGCGACATAATGGGGAAAGAAGTAGGAAATGATAAGAGTGCAGATATGATGGAGTTGGAGTGTGTGAGGTACTTTGAGAAATTTCAAACAAGGTTTCATGTGTGCTTGTGCATCGTGCTGCTCATGCAGGTGTGTGTGCATGTTTTGGCATATTCGCATGCAGATTTAGAACAACACAAGTAGAAGGGCGAGAAGATCAAGGACGTAGTTAATATGGAGAGCAGCTGACAGAAAACTGCAGAGCAAAAAAAGAAAATGAGCTTTTCATGTTAAACTCACGTATCACATGTATTATTGTAACAATTGGGATTTTCTTTTTCATTACCTTTTATTTTTTAAATATTTGTTGATGATAGCATGATATGAGATATAATCTGCAAAAAAAATTAGCTCCTCTACAAACAACCAATCAGAGCCAGGGGGCGGGTCTTAGTGCTGTCAATCACAATCTTGGATGGAGTTGCTCATCCACCCCCATTGCTCTGTGCTACACTCCAAAAACACAAAATCTTACCAAGTATTTTGTTAGGTCAAATATTAGATATTATCACAGCATATGTAAGAACAGAAAATGCTAATTTTCCGCTCTTTGTTTGTGTGGCAAAGAAAACTACAACAATTTAGCTCCTAGTAACAGTGCTATAATCACATTGCTTGAAGTGTTTCAACAAGTTGTGTCGTCTCGTCCTCCAGAGCAAACGCTTGTGGGTGGGTGGGTGAACAAGTGAACGATTTGAAGACAGCCATAAAGTGGAAATAATGCTGAGTGAAACACACAAAAACAACACTTAAAGAAACGAGAAGAACAATGACAAAACAGGGTGGAAGTAAAACCTCAGAGAATGCAGCCATTTGGCCTAATTCAACAGGGAAGATTTCCTGTGACTGCACTTTCAAAGCTGCTGCTGCTGAAGTCTGGTCAATGCACTGGTAGGTGGTCCCTGGAAGGACTGCTGTGGTTGAAAGCCAGCAGAAACCGCTCCATAATTCAAAGGTCAGTTTAATCCTTACACAAAAGAGCCAACCTCCTTACAAGCCATACATTTTTTTTTAACTTGAGGAAAAATTCAGCTTCTTTAATGTGAATGAATGTTCCTCTAAGATGCCACAAATGGGGATGGCAGACAGGGAACCAAACTTGACAAGACAGAGTGTGAAGCTTTCTTGTTAAAGTATTTAACATGTAAATGAGGAACAACTGGAGGTTTTGACTGAGAGGGGTGAACAGTGTGTCACAAATTCTTCCTTAGCAGATATCCCAGCTCACACACACACACACACACACACGCACACAGACACACACACACACACACCAGAGGCAATGTTGGCTAATTACCGATTCTCTGGGGACAATTAAAACAGAGAGGTGCACGTTTGCACTGTGGTTCCTGCAGCATATTTGGACCTGCAGCTTTTCCACCTCTCCGCCATTTGATCACATAATCAGAAAAAAGTAGGTCATAAGTGATGAAAGGGACAAACTGTCAGCCTGTGAGAGTTGTGATGCTGGAGAAAATGGGCTGCATAAGCATATTTAGAAATACCGTGCTTTGCAGAAATATGTTTGCCCCTTGAACATTTTTACTTTTTGTGACGTTACAATCACAAGTGTCCAAATAATTCGCTGACATCTTAGGATGGAGCAACACATGATTAGGGAGTGGAAGGAAATGGTGCAACAATAAGAATGTGAAAAGTGTGACATGCAATTTAAAATTTCTTTTACAAATGGCTATGCAGCACAGAAAAGGTTTTAGAAGTAATTGTTGAAGTCTTTGAGATATTTTCTTCAGGTTTTGCTTTGTGTGTTTTGGTTTTCAGCTTTGATTTCACTTATAACAGGTATGATGTATTCAAGGTGATGTGCAATGTTAGTTTTTGCCAGATTGTTTTGCATGCAGGTCACAAAGTGTAAATTTGATCCCATCTGATCTGTGGCTGACCGGGATTAAAGAGAAGACAGAACATTTGGAGTCTCATGAATGTCATATTTGATAAAAATTAAAATGAAAAAGTGTAGGAAACCATGATGACAAAATACAGAGAGGAAACTGAGAAAGGAAGGAACCAGCGAAGCTCCCAGGTTAAATACTGGGAGCTTGATTTCTGGCACAATGGACCTGGACTAATTATAAACGGTGCAGCTGTGAGGAGAAGGAGAAGGCAGACTGAGGGAGAGACAGAGAGTGGGCACTAACACTAAACATTAACAGGGAAGCTGGGAAAACACAAAGATTAAACGACAGATCTAATCAAAATAAACAAACCACTACGAGAAAAAACAAATCAAAAGTAAAGAGAGAAATTAAGGTTGATCTGAAATAATAAGGGATACAACAAACAAAAAAAACTGCATCATGGTTGTACTGAATTTTATTTAACATATTTATTTGTAGAAGAAAATATGAAAATACTTTGTGTTGATCTCTCATAAAATTCCAATAAGATACAAAAAAGTTGGTGAAAGTTTTGGAAGATGTGATTTTTAAATACCTAAATAAAAACAAACCCAAACAGGGAGAAACTTCCAAATATCAGATGAAAAGATGAACAGCATGAGGATTTATCCGGCTGAGCCACAACACAAACAAACATTCATCTCTTTGTCAGACATTGTAATCATACATTTCAAGCAGATTTATGTTCATTCTGACATAATTTGGACAATGATCTACTCTAATTTGATTTTAAATTTAACACAAGCCATCCACTACATTTGAAAACAAACGGGCTTTCTTTCTTCTTAAATTTCTCCACACGTCCTCACAACATAAATAAAACAAGTGCAAACACACTTTCTCTGGTTTCCATCTGCTGCCAAAATCTGTTAAAGATAATCTGCCACCTGGGTTATATTTTTTCTATGCGTTTCATTTATTGGTGTCATCAAACTCTAGCAGCACGGAAACATCTAAGGGCAAAAGAAGTATAGATAAATCCTTCAGAAACCTCGTCCTTTTGACATCGGCAGAAGCCAGAGTGACAGCTTGTTTTTCCAAATGTCTTGGTAAACGTGAAATAATCTGCCAGTGGGCCTTGTACTTTTTCATCAATATTAAGGAGTAATTTACCTAAAGCAAGCTCCTATATCTTGCTGAAAAGTTAATTTTGTTTTTCTTCAAGTGAACTAAGATGTTTGCACTAGAATAGACAATAATTACTTACTAAGATTTTGTGTTTTTGCAGTATTAAGTTAAAATGAAAACGATGTTTTTAGGTAAAATGACTGTAAATAAGATGCTCATGCATAGAGTGACTTAATTAAAACAACTGCAAAGAAAAATGGACGTAAATTCTCCCACAGTCGTGTAAAATTTGTAAAATTTGTAATATCCTTTGCATCCTGCTTGGCATTTTCTTTCATACTTTCTGTACAGGATTACAAATTAAACTTTTAATCATATTTCATTGTAATCCCTTCTCGGTTTCTCTATAGAAACACTGATGAAGACGCTCTCTGTCCAACGCTTCACCCTACACCCGATTAGCCTGCTCACTTTCTCCATGTCTGAGGCTCTGCAGTGCACTGAAACGACGGAGGAGAATGATTGTTTCTATTAATTTAAAACAAGAAATTTCAGTCCAGTGGGGTAGAATGCACCAAGGCTGCATATCACTTTATATAACACAGTTATGTCTCATTTTAATGAAAGAACAGAGCAGCATGAAAGGCTCTGTGAAGACGCAGCAAAACTGCGTAATCATATTCAAACAAAATGTCCCAGACAATTCTGCTTCAAAGTTTACTAAAGTCTGTGTACCTCTGTGAAATTTTAATGAGAGTGAACACAGAAAGTCAACTGAGAACAGAGTCACACTTTGTATAATAATGAGGAACAACAATAAACTTTAATTATTGGAGATTAACTGCTTCAGTAAAATCCTTCCTCATATCAGTTTGAAGCTCCTGCTGCTAATTCAAAGACACTTTTACTAAACTTTCATATCATAATGTGTTTGATTCATATTCTCTGAGGGTTACTCAAGTGAAAAATATCTAATTTAATGCATTTGAAATGTGCATTTATTTCCAATTATGTGTTACTAAACAGCTGAAACCAGAAGTTTACATTCCCTCCTTGTTTCCCCCTTAATGTTTGATTCATTCAGACCAAACTTGAAGGTAATTATGTGTTAAATGCCAGAAAAATGAAAGTGTTTTTCAATTTCAAATGATTGCATATAGTTCCTTAAAATATACTGAAATTACCTTTCAAACTGTGCGATTTTGTTCAAATATTTTAGGGCTCTTTGCAAAAGTTTACTCAATACTTTTTGCTTTCTGTAAATTTTTTTTAAATATGGAGTAACATTTTTCAAATATTTTTAAAATTAAATTTATAAAATACAAATTTTAAGTATTTTTAAAATATTTTAGAAATATGATTTTAGGTTTTTTATTAAATTATTTTTTGTTCTGGATTTTTAATTTAATTTTTTAAAACTTTTTTATGAATTTTTTTTAAAGGGTATAAAGTGATATCTGCAAAACTAATAAGAGAAAACATAAATTTTAGGTATAGCTAACTATTAACATATTTGTAAAGAAATAAAGCATTCCTCTGTTATGTTCACTTATGCATGTCAATAATAATAACAATAAAAGTTTATTATTTGTTTAAAAATCACAGAACAAACAACGTCTGGTGGGATTTTGCAGGTGTCGTCTTAATTCATTTTTGATCTGCAAATAAATATTTTCTGCTGTTAATTCTAATGACAAATAAAAGAAAAACTAAAGGTTCATTCAGACTTTACAAACCACAATAATCGGTCTGCAAACGATTGTGAATGCATGAGAGAAGGTCACAAACGTGCATCAAACCTCTGGCTAATTACAAACTTTTCCCCGACAGAATCTGCAAGCATGGGATGACCCGCAGTTTATAGATCCGATAAAGCTTTTCACTAAATCAATTACAGGAAAAACAAAACAAAAAAAAAAGAGAGCCGGCACATAAGCTCACACACACAAGCGAGATCAATATCTAATCTGAAACAGCCATCACCTTCACAGGATCTGCGGAGCAAAGCGAAACCCAGCGTGACCTTCATCCAAACGCTGAGCTCTGTCGTCTTCGACCAAAGGGGAGAAATAAACGGACCAAAACAGACATTTTCTTCTGCAGTGTTTTTGTGTTATTGAGTGCAGTTTGATTTCTTGACCAAAAATATTGACAGAAAAGAAGGATGGAACTTAAATTCAGCTGAATCCCGAGCTGAGCTCAGGGAAACATGATGGAGGCGAAAACAGAAATGTCTAAATGTAAAACTGAACTGAATGAATAATTTATATTACCTATTTGCATAATTTAAATTTTATGTAAAACTAATTTTTATCTAAAACTAATTCCAGTTACATTTAGGTAAACATTTGACAAATGTTTGCTCTTAAAATGTCTCTAAATCTGTACTCAAATCATTCCTGACATCAATTATTAGAGTATTTATGACCAGTTTAATCCCATGCTCTCCATATGTTGCTGTTAAAGAGCTCTATTCACATTGTGCACATATTTTTAGGTAAATTTAAAAATGTGAACATTTGATAATTAGGAGTGTTTATGAGCCATCTGTGCAGAAAATGTATGAACTCAAGTTTCCTGGAGATAATTATTCCACAGGGGTCACACAGTGAAAATACAAAATCTGTCCAAATGTTTTTTGTTTTGTTTCTAGAGAAAATATCTTAGTTCACTTGAAATAATAAAACAAACTTATAAATAACTTTTCAGCAAGATATATCAGCTTGTTTAAAGTAAATAATTTCTTAATCTTGATGAAGAAGTTCTAGTTCCCTTAGCAGATAAATTCACTTATAACAAAACATTTTTCTCATGTTACAAGTGAAATAATCTGCCAATGGAAAATCTTAGTAACTTACACTAAGATTGAGTTTTTGCAGTGATTTTGATGAAAAGTCTAAATTTTAAGTCACTCACATCCTTTCATTTTTTTTTCTAACACATCTAGGACAATATTTTGTCTTTGAAATGTCAACATTTCCTCTTTGATTAATGTGATAAATGCATTATAAATTTACACCTTCTTCAATTATCCCCTTTCTCTGCATGAAAAAAGGTTTAATTTTAGATTTAATTCCAGTTCTTAACCTCCAAAGTCAACAGACGGCATGACCAAGGTTACTTTACTCAATTATGTTTTCCATTTATAAAGTCTGAAATTTGCATCAACTGAACTTTTTGTTACAGAAGACTGGGAACAGTCAGTGAGGCTTATTCATGATTTGACTGTAAAGGTGTGTTTATTTACTCATTTACATGTCCCACATTGAAGGTTTTTTTTTATTTTTTGTGGCAATAAGAACAACCTTCTGCGATGTAAGGAAGGTAATTGTTGTGGTCAGAAAGCAGCAGGACCTGCTATTGAGGACTAATTTGTTTCTCTCTGCTGTCCACCGGACCGTGGAGCCTGTGTGAGGTAAATTTTATTTACTGTTTATGGTCTATGGCGCAAAACGCACAGCAGATAAAGAAAATCTGATCACTGGCAGAATTAAAAAAACAAAAAACTGTTAAAAAATAGTTTGGGAACATTAAAATTCAGTACTTGAACAGAGTTTGCTATGTTTAAACCTCATATTTCCTTTATGGGAGAAAAGATTGTAGACGCGTATGAGATGGTAAGGAATTCAAAAATAAATTTAAGTCATTAATTTACTCTGACGCCTCTTTGTGATCCTACTGCCATCTGCAGAAACACACGGTGAGACAAGAAAAGCATCTTAATTAGCATGGCAACTGATAAAAAGCTTTTCTGTGTTGGTAAGCTGTTTCTCTGCTATTAGTACATAGAGCAGCACGTACACAAGCATTACTGACAGTAAATTTCCTCCTGTTTTTTTAGTGCTTTTCTGCAGAGAGCTGTAGTAGCTTTGGGAGGAGTAACTATTTTCTTTCTCTTGTTATAGTGTCATAACATGATGACAGTTGTAGCAAATATTTTAAAATATATTGTTTATAAAAGTTATATACTGCAGCTATAAACCAACAGTCAACCTTTTCTTGCTGTAGCAACCTGAAAGCAGACTACGAGATGTAAAACTGTGATCATTTAAGGGCCTTCAGGCCTTCAGGCTCTTGTTGATGTTTATCTGAAAATGCATTCATGCCTGAACAATCATAAAGATTTCTCAAGTTAAACTTTAATGGGAGGTTTGTAAAGTAAAAGCACCAAGACTGGAGTTTTTAGTAGAAAACATATTTTTCTTCATATCTTACGTACAATTTTGTTTGTTTTTATTCTTTTGGTTGAAAAACATAGATGTAATCGAATCACTTTCTTTCCCAGAGTTTAAAAATAGATTAGATATCATCCATTATTGCACTGTCGTTAACTGCACACATGCAGGCATACTCTGCAAACATAAATCTTTCTTTGAATTAAACAAGATAATGTCTTTTTAAACCAATTTCATAAATATAAAAACAATCAAAATTGTTAATCAGACTGATATTTTTATTAAAGTTATCTTAATAAGGCTGCTATCAGATTCTACAACTGTGTTTTATTTATCATTTCCTCTCAAAAGGCAAAAAGCTTTTTTACTTTAAATGAACAAGTTTTGTCTAAGATGCTATTTTTTTCTGCATATTTCTGTGGTAAACCAGACTAAATACGTGGCTCAGTAATGGCCATTATTATCTTTTTCTACTCACATTAAAGAAGAGCAGGAGGGTTAGTATTGCCACTCACATTTTATAGTGTTAGTTATGACCCAATATTTGTGTTTTGTGAATAAAATCTTGCTCTATTTCATGCAAAATGTGTTTGGGATTTACAACCTGGCACTAAAAAGGAAATATCCTTTTCTGGCACAGTGACAATGGTAACAATGCCTTGTGAAATGCTGAATTCACTTACAATTCAAGACTGGCTGTGTTCAAAATATCCACATAATGTTCAGTAACTGCAAAACTCACAAATTCAATAAGGAAACAAAGTAAACAAAGTTTACCTTTCAGAAAATCAGAGTTAATGTGTAAGAATTGCTTCAGCCTCTCTGCTCAGTTCGATTGATTCATTAATCCTATTTACAAAGCAAATCTCTTATTTTAAAGTGGCTCAGCTGAAAACTTTTGGCTGTGATGAACTCTGCAGCTGAAATGGATATATGATGCTCAGGAATGCAATTTCTCTCTAATTGGATGAAGCCCCTCATGGAATATTTGTGTTGCAGGAGGATTGAATTGTGTGGGGATGATTGGCTTGATTCAATTTGTGCTCAGGATTGCCCCGCCAGCTCTGTATGCAGCAGCTTTCGCCGGTGGTTTATGAACCGCTAAGTGACGGATCAAAAGAAAGGAGTTGCCGCTGCCCAGCGTCTTCTAAAACACTGCCATGCTGTTAGTTGATGTTAGTGTGTGCTGTTGGCTTTTCCATCCATCCACTTTCTAATCCCCAGTGGAGTCAGGAGGGTTGCTGGTGCCTCTCCAGCTACATTCTGGGTGAGAGGCGGGGTTCATCCTGGACAGGTTGCCAGTCTGTCGCAGACAGAACACACAACCATGCACACACACACACACACCTAGGGAGAATTTAGGTTCCGGAGAGAACCCACCATGCACAGGGAGAACATGCAAACTCCGTGCAGAAAGACCCCTGGCCGGGAATCGAACCCAGGACCTTCTTGCAGCAAGGCAACAGTGCGCCACTGTGCAGCCCCTGTTGGCCTTTCCTCCTCTCTGAATGCTGCATGGATTTGCATCTCATTGACAAAGTTTCAGAAAAGAAACAAACTCTCCCTCCCTAAATAAACTCAGCACAACTAAAACCAAAACATTTATTCCTCAAATGAGTCTCAGTGCATCAATTCTGGAGGAAATCTGTCTGACTTTGCTGTTTTATTGCTTATTGGCTCATCAGGCTGCATTGTTGACTGGACAAATCAGGTGTAAGAATAACAGGAATATAATGACACTGCAGCGTGTCCTGTAGATATAAGATGGTCCATCTGCTTCTGTCCAAGGTCCCATGCAGGTTGCTGTTGCCAGAGTTTGACAGATTAGTGGTTCCCATCGGCCCGGCTGATTGATGAGAAGCATTAACCTTGCGAGGCGCAGACAAATGACACACACACACCTTCATACACACACATGGAGAACAGGTATGTGGATGCAGATGAACACAATTTTCATCTTTTACTGAAATTCATGTTGACATCAAATAAATGTAACAGTAGTTTTAAATTAATTTATTTCATTATGTCTCAGCGTGAAAATGTGAATATTTCTGGTTAAATCATGAATTAACTGACTTTTCTCTGTTTAAGCTGGTAACCCGTCTAACAATGTGAAGCAGACTAAAAAACAAAAACAAAATCATGTCCAAATTTAAAGAAATTCATGAATTAATGAGGAAAAAACAGACAGACATTTATTAGTCTAGAAAATATTCCAAAATCAGAGGCTTTGTGCAAAATGAAGAAACCATGGAAGAGTTTAGATTAAAATTACTCCAAGAGCACAGCAGCGTCTCATCCAGGAGGTCACAACAAAACTAGCATGACAGAAAGTTGATTCAATAATAAGAAAGAAATTGGAGGAAAATTGGTTATGTGGGAGAGTTTCAAAGTGAAAATGATTGCTGACGATTTACAAAGAGAAGTCTTGATCTCTATAACTTTTGTGAAAATATTCTGTGTACTAACTTTACACAAAGGGAACTTGTGCTTCCTGTTACATCTGCTCTGCTGCTTCAGGACTTGGGTGATGAAACCATGAGTTCTGCTCTGTCCACATGGTGAACAATTAAAGATGTCACAGTTACTCCTGAAAAACACTGAGACGCGACTGAATTAAAGCAATTCTGCAATGAAAAGTGGACCAAAATGAGTCAACAGCAACGTGAAAGATTCATTATCTCAAACATCTGAAAGGTAAAGGTAATTTTATTTAAATAGCACATTTGTTAGCAACAAGGCAATACAAAGTGGAATTAAAAGGAAATACAAACAAAAATAACAAACCAAAGGAAAGAGCAAAAGAAGAAAAAGTGAATAATGTTGATCTAAAGTAAATAAACAAGATACTTTTATTCACTGAAGACAAAGTGTGTCCAAGGAAAAAAAATTATTTAATGCATAAAAATTGTTTACTCAGGTTATCTTTGCCTGGTATTAACCTTTGTTTGACAATCTAAAGTATTTAAATGTAACAATAAAGCAAAAACAGAAGGTGAAAATGCTTCATATTTCCTTTCGGGGTTTTAAGATAAAGGCGACACGTGACCAACAAATCCAAATGGGTTTTATTGTGTTTCACCCCCAGTAAATAATCTGTAGAAGCAGCACTGAAGTGAAACTTGACTACATACTTTCCATGTCTCAGTAGTTTGTGAAGCTACATTTTGTGGGATCCGTTTAAAATGTTCTGTTTTTGACCTTGAGAATGTCTCTCATCCTTGTGATGAAATATTAACTCTGCTCTTTACAAGTTTGCATCATTCCATTGAAGTTTGCAGGTTGTCATTTATGCACAGCCCCAGATAAATTAGGAAGCCGACGTGTTGCATGATGTAATATGCTGATAAATATGTTTCTGAACACCGTGTTGCAACCTTGAGTGATTCCTGCCTGGCTTACGGAAATTAATAGGAGACCTCCAGGTTTGTGTGATCCTTCAGTCAAACCTTGACTTTCAAAGCTGGGGTGGTCAGACCTCTGTTACATTTTTAACAGCCATTTCTCAATTTTTATTTTTTATATATGTCAAACACACACAAAAAAAAGAAAACAAGTTTGTTATTGGTTTTCTTCTGTGACCATTTTTGTGACTCCTCCAGATTAGAGAATGCTGCAAAGAGAGGAAATCTTCAGAAACTGAAAATGTCATTTGAACTGTGCTGCAAAAAGTATATACATTTTTTCATAATTCATTTCATACATGACTGTATTCATACAGTGAATACATTTATGTATTCATTGACAAAAAAGCAGTCTGACAAATGCAATAATGTAGAACATGTTTGTGTACAGATTTCATGGTTGGCTTAGCGACTTAAGTGACTTCAAGAAGCTGTAGAAAACAAAAATCATCTCACCTCCTGTGCTTGATGGTTAAAACTGTGATGGTTTTTTTTGCTCTTGCACAAAATGTTGCACAACTTTTCCGTAAAACCATCACCGCATCTCAGTCCTGATTTGTCTAAACCTACAAATAAGTAGACATTTTATTTATGGAAAAATGCTTTCTTCCAAACAAATATTGTAAAATCTTTTTTTTTTTAATCTTGTTATAATATGTAACATTTTTCTACCATTGCAACCCAGTTTATGAATGATATTTGAATCTGGATTTCCTCTTGTTAAGAGCGAACATTGTTTTTTTTGTTTTTTTTTTTTTAAATGTGCCTGTCTATGCAAAGTCTGCTCAAAACAAATGCAGTATTAAGGTGGCGTTATGTTTTATACAGATATTTGACCTTCACAGAAAAATGTACAATAACATTCCTAGAAATGTAAATTGAGTCATCTCTGCAACATCATCTCTGGTTTATGCAACTATCTGTTATTTGATGCAGGCAAATTAATAATTTATCATGAGAGTTTCCTTTTTGTAAAAACCTTTTGCATTTCATTTGGAAACATTTGCTTTTGCTTTGAGTTTCTGGTCTAACATAAGAACCCTGATGTAAAGCACATTATCTCTGTACAAATAATATTAATCAATATGTTTTATTGATTAAAATATAAGTCATTTTACATTTCTAGCTCGATGGGCAGAAATACTAACTGAGATAAAATGTGTTGCACAAAAGATTTTTTAATGAAGAGTTACAGAAAAGTCACTACTCATAAAAAAGATTCAAACAACTTTAGTAAACTTATAAAATGCTAAAGTTTTTGTTTGTTTGTTTTTATCGGTTTGTAGTTTTAATAAATGCTTGTAAAACATTTTTAAATCTGTGGATATTCTCACAATGAGACAGATGAACAGAAAAAGCTTCCCTGAATCAAATATATTTCAGCTGAGGATTGGCTTTATTAACATGTCATCTCAAACTGAGCTCAGCAGGAGTGTGTTTAAAAATAAATTAATACCAGTCTTTAACTTCAGTTTTATTCTAATCATAATTAACATACTTTACATGACGTCAAAGATATTAAAATAGCAATGTCAGTGCATTCAGTCTTATTAAAAGGATTTTTTTCTTTATTTCCTAAAACTGCAGCCAGATTTTGAACCATGAAGAAGTCGTTTACATCAACTATATTCTAATTTCCCTTTCACACCCCCAGTCTCTGTTAACATGTTCAAAACTTGCTGTCTTATTAAGTTTCTGATAGTAGCAAAGCTGATATAATGCTAAAAATTAGCTAAACCGCAATCATAATTCTGATAAAAGTATGCATGTGAATTTACTGAAGCGTGATATCAGTGAGTTGAGTAATGAGATTTTTTTCTTCTACTGCATTATCTAAATGAGACACTTGTGCAAAAGAGTCTTTACGTCTTGTGCCTGTAAGGCACTACGTTTTAAGAAGCACAATTAAGTGTTTTTAAAAGTGTTATTTTGCAAGTGAGTGAACACGTTCTTGTACGATTGTACTAAAGGTTGTAAATTTTAAAACAAATGGACCCTCTATGAAAGAGCCCACCAGGATCTACCTGCTAGCCAACAATAATATCATTGGTTTTAACTAAGCTATCAATATAATGCCCTAAACCTTAAATGTACGACGCAGTGCTTTGCTACTAATTGTCAAAACTGCCACAACTAGATAACAAGGTCATACAATTGTAATTAAGAAAAAAATGGAGAGGGAGAGGAAAGTAGTAGGAACAAGTTTTATTTAAGACAAAAATAACTTAAGTGGTTAGGTTTTGGTAGCTTGACTTTGACAACCATAACATCTATGTGATGAGTAATTCGGTGTGTTTCGGTTCCTTTACAAAATGAAAAAGGCGACCTAAACACCAACTCTGACAAACCATGAGTAGAGCAGGCCTTCAAATTAGCTAATCTACCGCAGCTGTTAGCTGAGCTAATAGCACCGGTAGCTAATCTACCACACCGATCACTTATCGCAAAATAAACATTAAGCCTAAAAACATTAAACTGTAACGGTCTGAATGTTCTGTTCTTAAATAGGAAATGTTTGAGTCTTTCTTGGGTTGGAGGCGCATTTAATCCTGAAACATAACTGTTGTTGGCAGTTGCTATGGCAACGAGTCCGCGTGTAGCGTAGCCGACACGGAGAGCGGGACAAAAAATGGTTTTCAGTTGTTTAACGATTTTTTTCTTTTTCTGTGTTAATAGAAAAGGAAACTAAGTATCTACTTCTCCAGGTTTCATGTTGTTAACTGAATCGTTCTACCACGGGAGCGCTGTTATGTAAAAAAATAAAAAAATAAAAAATAAGAAAATCGTCTTTGGTCTTTAGTCGTCCAGGGCTTTGCGCATGCGCCAAATTACCTGCTGTAAATCATACTTTGCAATAGCTCCGTAGCACTTTCAAAACAATCAGTATTTTGAGTAATGCTGTAGTTTTGGCCATAATAAATTTACCAAAGGAAGACGCTCGGTCTTCTGTCCTTTAACTACAGCCTGAGTGCTGAAAAGGTCATGGGACCACATTGAGTCATTCTGCCGCCATTTCTTTCTCTGGCATTTATTCAATCTTCATCAGGCCACCAGGGTGAACCCAGTGGGGGGCTTTCATCTACAGTGGAGTGGACTAACAATGAATGGATCAATATCTGTGAGGATACAACAGTACCTGTGGGTAAACTATTCTTTCTGTTGGCAAAAGAAAGAAAAAAAAAGAATGACTCCAACTCTTCTTATCCTGATTGGATAATGCAGTGAAACAAAAAAGTTATTAACATTTCTTGGATGTAATTGCATTAGATGATATAGCTGTCAGCCGACTTTACCTCCTCTGAATGCGTCACGCTTGTGGAAAAGAATGAGGTCTGCATTCTTGCTTTTGCTGATACCAGGCCTCCAGCATCCAATTATTTCACTTCTTTAAATGCCTCCACAGCAAAACTACTTCAAAGACCCCATTTGCTGCTTTCTCTCCACGCAGGACGTGATTTCACTCCTCCCTCTCTCCCCTGCGCTGCTTAGAATGCAATCCACAGTCTAATAATGCCTCGGCCTCTTGTCGCCTCTTACTCTAATCGGAGTGCCTAAATGCCGTGGGACAGGTACAACAGATGGGAGAAACGGCGTCAGGGTGTCCAGACTTAAAGAGCTAGCAAACCCATCTGCTGGCAAATTGAGCTCACTGAATGATATTCACTCTCCCCAAAGCCGATAACCGCCTGGCTGCCGGACGTCACGCGGAGAAAGAAACCTTATCCACTTATCGGCGTCTGCTTCAGTTCTTTGAAAATCCTTTTTTGTGTGTAGCCATAATCCCATCCAAGCTCATCCATCACTGCCTTTGAGACAGTGTGTGCAGCAGCATGCCCCTAAGGTAGCTCAGTAATAGGGAAAGTTTATTTTTTTAAACACAGAACAGCCAGCCAAGTTTTATCTTGATTATTTTACTCTCTTGTTACACTGAGAAAACAAAAGTGAGTCACCCCGAAGGCAAAATCTGCCGTTTGGGAGCTTGAAGAGCTTAAATATTTAAGTAAAGATGCACGTTATGAAATGATAAACTGAGCCTCACTCATAGTGTAACTGTGGCTGGATTTCTGTTGCAGTAACACAACAACTATCCAGCAATACCTTGCAAAAGTTTTAACTTTTTTATATTTTTACTAAGTTTAAACCACAAACTCCAAGTATTTTTGGCTGAGTTTCTAGTGCAAATATCTTAGCACACTTAAAATAAAACAAAACTAACTTGCAAGTAACTGTTCAAAAATATATATATGAGCTTGTTTTAAATAAATCATTCCTTAATATTGACAAAAAAAGTACTGGTTTCATTGGCAGATTATTTCACAAACAGCAAGTTACAAATTGTTACAAATTCAACAATCCACCAATACAACTGGTACATTTCCATCAGTATTAATGAATTATTGAGCTAACATATGTTGCTGAAAATTTACTTCTAAATTTGTTCAGAAGTAAGATAGTTGCACTACAAACAAGACCAAAAATACTTGGTAAGATTTTGTGTTTTTGTCGTGTAAAGCAGCTCTTAATTGTAAAGTGGAGAATAATCCTTGGTTTTCAAAACTCTTTTAAAACTAAAAACTAACAAATTTAGCATGTATCTTTTTTTGAGTCCCCTTTACTCCGGCACCCATAAATGAAATCTAGAGCAACCGTGTTCCTTCAAAATCCCACTTGTTTAATTTAATCTCAGTATGAATTCAGCTGTTTTGTTAAATAAAAGATAAACCAGAGACTCGTTCCTATAACTGCACCAAAACCTGATTCTGTAAAGCATTTTTATTTATAACAAATTCCTAAAAATATTTTATTTATTTAAACTTCACAATGATGCTCGACTTTGTATTGATGTAGGACATGAAATCTCTCAAAAACAGTTTAAAGATTTTAAAATTACTTTGAGTGTGATGTTATTTCTTCAAGCCACTATGTTTTAGTTTTATATCATTCGGTAAAAATCTCCACAGTTCTTAACTTGGCTCACACTCTTTCGATTTTGGATTCATGTCTTTAGTGAATCCAAAATCACTTAGAAACTCGTGAGCTTAAAACAAAATACATCACAGTATGGTGGAGATTTGTATTCTGATTTTATGCTGCCTGGGTAAAGCACTGCTCTGTTTCTTATGGTTGTCTTTAAGTTTTATTTTAGAGAAAAACTTTTTTCCCCTAGAAAATATGAAAAAAGGTAAAGATATTTTGGTTTTACAGTAACTAGCATGTATGTTGGTGTAACCAGTTTTCCCATAAAGTTGATTATTGTTCATTTATAATGAAAAAATGGAGCAAAGTTGGTTTTGAAAGCAGCATTTTGTATTTATTTGGTTTATCTATAATAATAACTTTTGTTTGATAACCAGAAACTTTTAGATGACACAGAAACTAAAACAGACAAACTGTTTTAGTAAGTCATAGCAATGTATGATTACATTTCAGTATTTATTTTTTATATTTCAGACTTTGAAATTAATAATTTTGTGACGTTAGGATCTCTACATGTTATGTTCTTTAATACACCACATTTCAATCATACAAATAACAGATTAAATTAACTCGGTGATTAATTTATCTTTTTTTCCTCAAACCACCAAAATCCAACACAGGAGACGACCAGGTAGTATTCCTTTTTTTAATGATATTCAAATGCAGAATACAAGAAATGTTTGACAACATTCTGGTGTGACGACAGTGTAGCCTTGATGAAGTCACTCAAGCGGCTTTCCGACAAATTAAGTGGAGAGAAATATCCTCTTATTATCAGCAACAACGCCTAATGAGTGCACAACCATGGAGCAAAGCAAAGCAGATACAACCAGGAGTCGTTACTGCCATAATGAAATGTCAAAGACAATAAAGTACTGACCTAACATTTTTACCACTCCAAACCTGTGAGTTTATAACACAAAACAGAAAAATAAAGCATCAATACAAAACACATTTATCCTTAAACTGTAAACTTCAAGAAATGTGACGGTGCATTCGCAGCCCAGATAAATCTGATAAACCTGGGAGCAGAAGCACATTTGAACAGAACCAATTTACACGGCTGGCGTTGCTCTCTGGCACGCCGACAGCGACCCCTCATCTGTCACTGTATAGACAAGTCAGACTGGCTGGTCCTAGCAAAGAAAGATCCACGAGGTTGTAATGAACCAAAACTTCAAGAAGTTTGTTTGTGAGATGCAGTGTGTCCACAGCTGGTAAAAGTCTTTCAAACATGCAAATACTTTAAGACTTTTCACAGCTTAGCAGTTTTACTGCCTACGATTCACAATGTGAACGCTTTACTACACCGTTTAACTCCGGGGGGAAACTAATGAGATTCTAACAGCTTTGATTGTCTCCAACATTAATCCTGAGAACTGCATATAAAGAGGAGGAAATGTCATCAGTCTTCTAATCTGTAGATAAATTAAGATATTAAACCCCGGGTCAATGTCACTCAAAGACTTCTGCAGTGTTTGTTCTAGAAGTACAACACACTCAGTAACAAGTTAGTGTGTGGAGTCAAAGCAAAAAGCCAAAGTTCAAAGAACGTCAGCAGTATAAAATCAAACACCATAATCTAACCTCTGCACTATGAACACAAAAGGGATCGGTGTGGCATCAGTAAAGGCGGTTCAGGAGGTAAAACAGCAACATAAATAAAGAATGAAGGATGAAGTTAAACACTATTACACATCTCCACTCCCTTATGTTGTGCCTGCAATGGCGATGCAAGTTAATAAGAGAACTGCTGTAGTGTTTCATGCCACCTTTAATAGCATCTCTGTGAACTTTCATTTTTAAATCAGCTTGAAATTCAAAAGCTGTTTGTTCCTCTAAAAAACACAAAAATTCTTCAATTTGACTCCAATCTTCCTGCTCAAAGCATTGTGGTGAATACAAGCCATAACATTATGAATAATAACTGATAAACACTTGAAATTATGTCTGTCGAGAAAAAAACCTACATTTTAGCGTCCATATGGAAGACAGCTGAACCTTTGTTGAACATCACGAGGATGAACTACAACTTGATATTAGGCTTTTAATTATCCAATTCTTTTTCAGGAGGCTTTGATTATACAAAATATAACGTCAATTATTTTCAAAAATAGATATTAGATGCACAAGTTTGAATTTTTCAGTATAAAACAAAAACTGAGGCATAATTCTGGCTTGATATCCAACTATTCTTGGCAGACAGAGCTGAAATAAATTGACTGGTTTCTCAGCCAGATATTAAAGCAAAACCCACAAATCTTTTATAGAGTTGACTTTGGGATTTTATTACCACCTTTTGTTGGTTTGGTTTGTTCAGCCACCCAAACTGCTTCCCTCAGATCAAAATAAGTTTGTCTATATTCAGGAATACCTGTTAAGTATTCCTCATCATCAACAAACTGGAAGAGGCTGCAGCATTGGTGTAAAAACAACGAGCCAAAAATGGATGTCAAAAGACTTTTAGAGGAACTTTAATGGCCAGAAAAGACAAAGTTTGTGCAAAAGACAAAAAATATGCTTGAAGGATTCAGGTGCTTTCTGTTTCCTTTTAAAGTTCCCTTTAAATAATCAAGTATTATGTTTGAAACTTAGACATAACACTAAGTTTCATACTTGGTATGAAACTTAGTGTTATGATCCAAACTGGGTTTGGACTGGACACATTACAAAAAAAAACAAAATCCTGCCAAGCGTTTTTTTTAGTGAAAATATCTTAGTACAGTTTGCTTTAAGTCAATAATTCCTTAATATTGATGAGAAAATAAAAGACTTTGTCCTGTTATAAGTGAAATAATCTGCCAATGAAAAACGTTCTTTTTAAAAGAAGCTCCGACGTGTTGCTGAAAAGTTACTTCTAAGTTAGTTTTGTCTTATTTCAAGTGGACAAAGATATTTGGACTAGAAAAAAATACTAGTTTTAGTGAGAATGCTTGTAGCTTTAATAAAAGAAAAATAAAAAATTAAATGAATTCTTCCACCTCTGATAAGAGGAGTAGTTAAATATCTAGTCAGAACAGAAAACAGTTAAAATCTAGTTTATGTTTCACTTTATGAGTGCATGTTAGCTTCTACCTGGAACAGTAGACATTACAACCCTAAACTTTAAAACTACTCCCTCAACGTAGAGTTCCCCTTATTTCTTAAAGTCGCACCATAAGACCCTCATATTCTGTTTTCCATATTTCCAAAGTACAAACTGATCAGCTGACTCAGGAAGATAGTCATAATGTTATGGCTTATCCCTCTGCATTCGGTCACCTAAAGCTGTTGCAAAACAAAACTTCAGCACCACATCCTGGATTAATGACCTTTGTGTCACTGGTTTTTTTTGCATGTAACAGAAATTTGAAGTAGCTGCAGCACAGAAAGGAGTGTCTGTTTGCTGAAGGACAGATTCAGAGTCTTTCCAAGGCGAACAGAGCGGCGGCAGGTCTCTGTCAGGTACGATATAACACAGAAGAAAGGCGAGTTCACAGCTGCAGATGCCCTTTTTTCTCATCTGGAAACAGCGATCACACTTCTTCAAAGAAGGCCATCTGAGACATGTAGGCCGAGTTTCGCTGCAAATCAAGACAGAGAAACAATCAGAGAAAAACAAAACATTCATTCAGGAGGTTTTTATTATATGTATTTATATTGTTTTACATTTAAATCTTAAGATTTTTAATAACCTAAAAGCATGTTTACCATATGCATCTGAAGCTGAAAAGGAAACTCTCATACTGTAAAGGTTGAATGCTACTAATAATAAAATATGTTTTAATGTAACTTAGAATTAGTTTTCCTTACATTGAACCTTTTAGTGGCATTTTAATTTGCCTTGTTACACCATAGATGTTGTGCATGTTAAACTATAAGGCATAATAATTTAAAATAAATTATTTAAAAGAATTTTTTTAAAGTAAAATCTCTTTTAATTATCCAATTCTACTTTTTTTTTTAAGTAAAATCTCTTTTAGCTTTCATTCATTCAATTAACAGAAAACTGAGTTTATACATGTATGGCGTAAAAAAAAAATTTTTTACAGAAAAATTATATTTTTCAGACTGTAGGAACTCTGGTTATGTTCTCTGTATTTATAGATTCATTTAAAAAAAGTTTACAATTGGAGTGAACCGACTGCAGTTTTCTGAGTGATCGCCGATTACTGATCTTTGAAAAGCCTGACGATTCCAATTTTGATTGATACCAATTTGGTTTGTCTGAAATGTTGCTAAATATAGCAAAAATAGATATAACTGGCTTCACATGCAAGTATCGACCGATCACCGATGTCCCAAAATTAAGAAAATCTGTGCAGATTTATCGGCGCACCCGTTTTAGAAAATAGTAAGAGGAAAAACATTTGCTCATTTACTTTCCTAAACATTCCAACAGTCCAATTCTCCACGATACCGATAATCGGAGTAAACTCACGTTGCTGTGAGGTACGTATGCAGGTTCGGGGACGTAACCTCTGGCCTCTCCAGGGAGGCTGTACATGCTGGCCTGCTGCTGCTGCTGCTGCTGCTCCTCCAGCTTCAGAGACTCGATCTCCGACTTCAGCTCCTTCAGCTGGTCCTGCAGGTGTTTGCTCTTCTCCATGTACTCCAGCCTGTGTGAACGCACAGCAGCATCAGCAAACGGAGCCGAGTCGTCTCCTAAATAACAGGTGAAGCGTGTGTCTGGGTCGCCGCCTCACCGCTCTCTCTCTATCTCCATGGACAGCCTCTTCATGTCCGAGTCCTTGAAGTCGAGGCGTGACGACGCCGAATCATAGCTGAAGTCGGCTGCTTCAGGAGGAGCAGGCGGAGCGGAGTACGCAGCTATGAGCTGAAGGACACAAACGCATGTCAACATACTTTCTTAATGTGAAAACTATCATGCCAGCATATGCTACAATTATCCTGAATGCAAATGAAAACATAATTCTCTTATTCCTGTGCTACAGCTCAAAGTCTGACTGAAAGCAAACTATTTATCAAAATATTTCTTCTCAAAACATTGATTTGTTTCTTATTCCTTCTCTTGCCAAGTGTTTTCATCTTGATTTTAGTGCAAATATCTTAATACACTTAAAAGGAAAACAAACTTACAAGTAAGTTTTTAGCAAGATACAGGAGTTTGTTTTAAGTAAATTGTTTCTTAGTATTAATGAAAAATTACTAGATCCACTGGCAGATAAATTCACTTATAAAACAACATTTTTCCCATGTAACAATTTGCCAAATAGATGTAGTAATTTTTTAATCAATATTAAGAAATAATCTCCTGGGGCGTGCTGCGGTGGCGTAGGGGGTAGCGCGACCCACGCTTGGAGGCCCTCAGTCCTCGACGCGGCCGTCGCGGGTTCGATTTCCGGACCAGACGACATTTGCTGCATGTCTTCCCCCCTTTCGTTCCCCCCTTCCTGTCAGCCTATTGTTGTATAAGGGACACTAGAGCCACAAAAAGACCCCCTGGAGGGGGGAGGAAAAAAAAGAAATAATCTCCTGCGTCTTGCTGAAAAGTTACTTCTCAGTTAATTTTGTCTCATTTCAAGGACAAATATATTTTGCACTAGAAACTAGACAAAAATACTTGATAAGATTTTATGTTTTTGTAAAAACCCCATTTGTTTATGTTTAAGTATTAATAGTCTTTACACAAAATAATTTTCCTCTCCATTTCTGTCATTTTTAAAATCCCTGATGAATCAGACTGTCTTCATTCTATAATTTCATAAATAATCAAAAAAGCAGAACAGCTAATCAAAGGCTTCAGCTACTAAAAGAAGAGCACTTTGATATTTCAGAAAAAGCTAAGAAACAACCTTCAAAAGAAAACAAAAAACATCAACAAAGACGGGAGAACTGATCTGAAAACAGCATAAAAGGAGCATCATTAGCGCAGTACAGGGTATGTTGTTTTGGTGATCTCCAGGAGCTTCTGCTTGGCTCGTCGCTCAGCATCCTTTGCTTCTGTCAGGTCCTGCTTTAGGTGATCTGCTTCTTTCAGCCTGGAATCAGACGATTGTTTTGTTAAGCACTGACAGATCACTAAAGCCGCTCAACTAATCTGCAGGAAATGCATCTTTTGGTTCCCCTCTCAGTAAAAATAAAAACCTTAAAATAAAATCCAGATTAATGGTTTGTTAATTTTAGTGTTAGGTTGAATTTATTTATTAAATAGGAAGAAATGAAACTGCCTCTACTGCCACCTTCCTCAAATCCAACAAAATCGCTGTCAAAGATTTTTGTTTGTGCCGCGAACATTTAAAGTTATTTGCAGAGATGATCATAAATGTCTTGAAAGCAGAAGCAGCACAAACTAAATTTTTTGCTGCACACATGAAGCCGAGATGATTGGAGGCCAAAATAGTTTGATTTTGTAAAAGTGAGCTGGTCGACCTCTGGAAACTTTTGCATTAATATCTTTAAAAATTATGGCGACACAAATTAACATTTTTACTGCACAAAATTTTGATACCAATTTTGTTTGATTAGAGTAATGTGGAGGGACTGGTTGACCTTTAGGCCTATAAATTTTTATTAATATCTTGAAAATAAAAGCAGCACAAATGAACATTTTGGCTGCACAAACGCAGCACAAATGGAGAATCTCTTTCATGAGTTGTTAAGGTAATTTATCTAAAATCATGGAAAACAAAATCTGATTTCACTCAAAATAATAAAAAAACATGTACATAATGCTATAAAACTAAATATTTGTAGTTTTGTGTCTAAAATAGCAGATTTAATAAAACATTAACACAAACGCGGTGAGGTTAGTTTTCAGTTCAGTTAGTTTGTGACATTTCACGGATTATTAAAGTAGCTACTGATCAAGATCCTAAGAACTTTGTGGACTTATTGTTTGTACAAAATTCATGCAGACAATTCATAGTATCTCCTAAATCTGCTGTTGATTACATTTTAGAAAACAAAACAGTTTGTGGTGCATAGATTCGCTACAATCTGTGTTAAAAGATGCTATTTTCCCCAGAAATATAAAAAAAAGCATAACTACAGGCTTCGACAAGCTCACTCATTTAAAACTGAAGCTTATAAAGAGACACCAGGATCCAATATCTGTGATTAGGCTTTAATTAGGACAGTTTTGTTCATGATTTGTTAAGCTAATTTATCCTGCCACTTCATCTTTAGTAAATAAATAGATACAAGCATGTAATAAATGGTACATTTGCAGAAAAGCCATGAAGAAAGCATAATTAATTACAGTAAAACACTCAGAGTAGCAATAGTAAAAGATAATCTCACACCTCCTCTCAGACTGCTCCACCAGCTTCACAGCCAGCTGCTCCGCCTCCCTCATCTTCTGCTCCATCAGGCGTTTCTCCTCCTTGCTCTTCATGGCTGTGACCTCTAACCTCTGTCGCTCCTGCTCAGCCTCTGCAGCTTTGTGAGCCAGAAGCTTAGCCTCCTCCTCAGCGATCTGGGCCTTTTCTGCCAGCAGGTCTGCCGTCTCCTCAGACCGCAGCTGGATTGGGACGAACAAATGAAGACAGGAAATATTAATCATGATTCAGGAATGTGATTTTTAACCATTGGGTTCGTTCACGCAGAGTTTGAGTCTGAAACTTTGGAGGTCTCACCAGCGCCTCGTTAGCGAGCCGCGCCTCGTCCTGCAGCTGGAAAAGTCTTCGCTCCATCTCCTCTTTCGCGCGCTCTGCTTCTTCTCTCATCTGCTTTTCCCGAGCCAGGATCTGACGCTCCATCTAGAAGGAGAGAAATGAAAAACAACCGAACTCAGTGAACTGATTTACACAGATTTACTCAGTGAGTTGAGTAAATCAGTTCAAACCAGTGATCTGGACCATTTTTAAATTATAAACACAAACATTTACAGTAAATTTAGAGGAGATATTTCTGTTGATATTAGTATTTAATACAAATCGACAAAATCAACGAGGGAGAGAAAGCAAGAGGAGAATAAAAAATATAGCAACAGAAAAAGGGACTAACAGAAAGAACAAATTAAAGAAGGTAGAGAGGAAAAACTAAAAGAAATAATTTATCAAGGAAAGAATGAACCAAGAAAGGAGGAGGCAAAGGAGAGAGCATTAAAATAAAAGTAAACATAAGAGAAAATTACAGGAAGGAAGAAAGGAGGGGTAATGCTGAGGAAGAGAGAAAAACAAGAGGAAAGACAGCAGGAATGACAAGAACAAGGAAGAAAAAAGCAAAGGAGGAAGGAAGGAAAGAGAATGAGAAAAGACAAAATTAAGTACAAACAGAATGATGGAAAGATGAAGTTTTAATAGAAAAACTGGCAAAACCCACAGGAAGAAGAGAAAGCAAGAGGGAAGAAGAAAGGAAAGAGAGATTAAAGGAAAGAACAAAACATAAAGAGGAAAACTAAGAAGAAACCAAAGAAGAAAAGGTAGGAAGGAGAAAAGGAAGACTAAGAAGGAACAAAGCAAAAAAAAAAGAGAAGAAAATGCGTAATCAAGGAAGGAAGGAAAGAAGTGAGCATGAAAATGAAGTTACACAAAGAGAAAATTGCAGGAAGAAAGAAAAAAAGAAAGGGTAGGAAAAGACAGAACAACAAGAGGAAAGACAAGAACAAGGAAGGAAAGGAGGAAGGAACAAATGATGGAAAGGAAAAAAAAGACAAATTAAGGAAAAGCAGAATGTGTCATGAACTGCGGCATGAAGTGGTGATGATAATGCCATGAACCCAGTTGTAGAGTGAAAGTGATGATTTAAAAAAACACAATAATCCGGGCAGCACAGATGAGCGGCAGGGAAAATCTCACACTGGAACCAACTGGTACATCAACTGTGACACGACAGAAACAACAGAAACAACAGAAACAACAGAAACAACAGACTGGTTCGACACCAAAGAGACGAGGACCCGACAGAGAACAAGGAACACAGGTGACATTAAATACACAGAGGATAATCAGGGAACGAGACACAGCTGGGAACAATCAAGGGGAAGCCAGGACAACACTGAGACCCAAAAGACACAGAAACTTAAAATAAACACTCAGAAAAACTCAAATCTTAAAAAAAAAATCTGGAATCACACATTTCTTTTCCTATTCCTCCATCCAGACTTAAAAATTTGTAAATTAAAATCTGTATTTTTCCACACCAACCTTCTTGCGGGCCTTCTCCTCTTTGGCCTGAGCCTTCATCTGCTGCACTTCGATGGAGTCCACCTTCCTCCTCCTCATGAACAGATCGTGGTTCCCGATGCACAGCTGCAGGATCTGAAACACAGAAACCAACAAGATCATTCACTGCCAACACAGATAAATGATTCAGCTAAAAAAACCAGAAATCTACCAGCTTGTTGACGCGCAGCTGAGATGAGTAGAACTTGAAGACATCTTTCTTCTTATCTAGAGGCTTAATTGTGAACTGCAAGAAGGGAGGATCGGTTATTTTTCTTAGCAGAAACAAAAACTCTCCTGGCGTAATCCTAACTTCTGAAGCAAAACTCAGAATTTGATTTTTACTGATGTATGCTTAAATAATATTTTATCAATTCAATGAAAGCAGTTTTCAACGGAAGAGGAGCGGGACCACAAGAAAACAAATTCTGAATTTATTTCTCTTTTTATTCAGAATTCACCAGAATTATTCTGACTTTAGTCTGAAAAACAAAAAGGATCAAATTCTGAGAATAAAGTCAAAATCCTAATGGTTTACATTCATAGTCCATGTGGAGGCGCTTGGCGGGCCGTTGTGGTGCGTTTCAATCAACTGCCGCGGCGAGATTAGAACCGTTTGGAGCTTTTTGAGGATTTGAAGCGTCCAACGCGTCCAATGGAAAACAACAGCAAGAGCCAACGAGTCTGACGCGCCCTTGATGCGCCCTTGACGCGCAGCCACATAAACTTTGAATGTAAACCAGAAGCGAGAAACGCGAGGAGTAAAGCGAAATGTCAAACGTCTGCATTCAAAGTGCACACGCGTCAAACGCATTTTCGACACGTGGCTTTTGTGTGAACGCACCAGAAGACATAAATTCAGAATTTGAAAAAAAAAAAAAAAGTCAAAAACCTCAGAATTCTGACCTTTGACCTCACCAGACTAAAGCCAGAATTCCTGTATTTTTCCACTGGTTGTGATCTTTTTCTGTAATTTTCTCATGTATCCTGCCAAATTACATTGATGTAATGATGTTCAGTTTTATTTAACTCTAAGAAGGACTCATCGAGTGAGTTTCATCAGTACATTTTACCACAACCGGCCCTTTAAGAACATTCCTAATCCTGAGATGGCCCAAATAAGAGTTTGACATCCCTGTTCTAGCAGGACGACTCTAATCAAACACCTGAGCTGCAATGCAGTGATTTAGATTGAAGCATATTCATTTTTTACAAAGTCAAAGCCTCGCCTGAGATCTAATTAAGAATCCATAGTAAATCTTCAAAGTCAGTGTTCACAGATGATCTCTATCCAATCTAGTAAAATTTGAAGTATTTTGCAAAGAAAAACGGGCAAACAACCATCTATATAGTTTTGAAAAGTTGTGCAGCTTTAATTGCAACAAAATATTCCAAAAACAAATTGAAAATGACTTTTTGTTTTCCTACCACTGCAGTTGAGCACCATGTAGTGGCAGTAAAGTGACAAAATGTATTAAAAGTGTCAAAGTTATTTCTTTAAACCTACAAAACCTGATTAAAACGGTCTGGACTCACCTCCTTCTCGCTGTAGGAGATATTCCGGATCCCGCTCCAGGGGAAAGACTTGTTTGGGTTCAGTTTGTTGTTGGGGTTGTAGATGTGGAGACCCTGAGCGTCCACACCCAGTAAAAGGTCTGTGTCTCTCTTATTTTGCTGTCCATTAAACAGTATTAAAGGTAAGTACTTTTCATAGCGCTGTGGAGCGTTTGAATAGTGCTACAGTCATCAACACTCACAGTAATGGCAAAGTAGCTAACACCGTACATTTCGAGGTCCTGGGCGATCTTCAGGTATTCCATCTCTGCTTCGTCTCTGAGCAGAAAGAAGAATTGAAATTAAAACCCAAACTCTTAGTAAATTGTTGTTAATTTAAAGGACGTCAGCCGTACCTGGCGATGCCTCTGTGTTCGGCGTACCAAGCTGTGATCTTCTCCTCCCACATGTCCGCAGTCATTTGGTACTGCATCAGAACCTGAGGCGTTCCCATGGAAAACAATCAGGAATCTAACAAATGAACCTGTTTTCACTGAAGTGTGGACGTAGCTTAGCTTAGCATGCTTACCCTTTTTGGCATCAGTTCATCTTGTGAAAGAAAACCCAGCTTGTGAAAGTTTGGATCATAGTCCCCGTACTGGGATGGATATTAAGAAACAAGAGAAACAAAACATTAATGTGGCTCTTAGTCATATTACTACATCTAAATTAAAACAGAATATACTTATCTATTTATATCGGTTAGACTGGTGATATCAAACTCATTTTTATTTTGGGCCATTTCAAAAATCTGAATGTTCTTAAAGGGCCGTTGTGCCAGAATGTATTGATAAAAACTAATTAAAACTGTTCAATTATCAATGAATAGCTATTTTTCTGCAATCAAAATTGCAGATTTTGTGGCGCCAATTAAGAAATGTATGAATAATGTTAAAGTGCCTTTTAATTAATCGCTGTATCGGTTATGGATTATAACTTGATAACAAGTGAGTCTGCGGCAGCAGTCACTAAACAACGTTTAGGTTGGAGCATTTAAATACCTTTAAACTTTTTATATATATATGTAATTCTGACCCTTAGTAGATACGGTACAACAATCAAAAAACTTTAAATTTGCTAACTGATCATCAGCGTAGAGCCTTTATGGTTTATGTCTCAAAATATCTAAAATTTAAAAATAATGCCTGTAGCTTTGCATTGTCCTCCTACCTTTGCCTGGACAGCATAAGAGGCCAAAAGCACTGAAGCTTCAGGGGAACAGAATATCTCTTCATCTAGTATCTGTTTTTTCACCTGAAAATAAGAGTTTCACACCAAGTTAACAGCAGTTTGCACAAAAATACACAAAACGCATTATATTTTTGTTGCTACCTGTAAGAAAAATAGGTGTTGGGTGATTTCTTGGACCAGTTCTTCTTCAACTTTCTCAGGGAAAAATTTCGCTAGAAAGTGAAATGTTATGGGGGAATCCTTGGGAACCTCCTGATCCAGAACCTTGTTGGAAAAAAAAAACATTAAGAGGAACAAATGAAACAATACTGGGCTCAAATAATCAATCACTAATTTTTATTAGACGTAGCAGCTACTGTCAGATTTTATTCTTGGAGATGAAGCGCTTCACTGACCCGTTTCTCCTGTTTCAGCCAGGCGTAAGTGTCCTTCACCGTGTATCTGAGTCCAAAGAACCAGGTCTCCCTCAACCCGACGGTGCGACACACCAGGTCAAACAAATCTTTACCTTTCCATTTGACCTGAGACAAACAGAGCGACGTTAAAACCGTTTTCCTGCAGTTGCTTTTCTGAGGTTTTCAAGTGGCACTTCTGCCCCCTGCAGGAACCTTTAGGTATAACACTTGAATTTATATTAAAAGCTTTTCTTGTTTCTGCTTTTAACAAAATATTTATAGCAGGATTCCAAAATAGCATAATAATAAGTGGAATCATCACCTAAACAGATAAATACTTGGGAGTTTAGATACCAAGCACATCTGACTTTAAATATAAACAATCTCAGTTAAAAATTTTGATTTTTTTTTTTTACTTTTTTAAAACCTATTTGCTTTAAAAAAATACCTAAAATGAAGTGGCTTAAAATGTGCAATCACTTCAATTGCAAGATCTGTAATTACTTAATTGCATTCGAATCAAATGATAAAACAAGTAATTCAAAAACCCTTTTGGCTGCTAAATTATTGACTAAACAGACATATGAGCTCAACAACAAAGATATTTATTTGTCATTTGGGTTATTCACCCAACAAGTTTCCGCAAAGTCTATTCAGCTTTCAAATGTTTCAAGAACCACCTAATCATTCTTGTCTTCTTACGAAATGTGGAGTGTGATTTAAGCATTTGGGACGTCTGCGCTGCTGCAACATGTTTGGCACTGAGATGCTATTTTAGGCTTGAATAGCTTCAGTGACAGGCTACTTCCTGTTAGCACAACTTGCACAGTCATTTCATCTGTTTGCAGTAGTATGTGGCATTTCTTCCTTGGACTAATCATTAGCAGAAAAGTATTTACTATTTAGTACAGATTAATCAAATGTTACGTAGTCCTGAACTTGTAAATAATAACCTAACATGAAGTGGCATTTTTACAATCTACAGCTTAGAGTTCAACTTAAAATATGATGAATAAATAAAAACTAATATAAATGATGAAGCAGCAGAAAAACAGTGGATGATGTTTTATTCCCTTCTTTCTTTCCAAGCAGCAGACAGATGTTTGTATCTTCCAGCCAGATACAGTCCATTGTCACAATGTGAACTTCCATCTTTAACTGATCACAAAACGAGATTATGCGCAGACACAGAAGTCTGCAAAAACAATTTCCCAAGGCCAAACCTGACTGATAAACCTCCAAGATTATAAGTCATGTTTCAGGAGGTATGCTTCATTTTTTATTGCAACAAGATTGCTCGTCTCTTTTTAATTTTCTTTTTCAGTGGATACTTCTGTGTGGAGGAAAGGCTTGTGCAGCTCACGACCGACATTGTGCAGTGCAAAAGGATTAATGCTAACCTTTTCTTTTTCACATTAGAACCACAAACCTGAATGTTTCATATTGAGACTTGAGGAAGGAATCAGTAAACACGGAAAATGAAATCCTAACAGATCCAAATTAGATCCAAAACAGATGGAATTAGTGCTATTGTGAAAAGAAAAAATGGGGGAAAATTGCTTTCTAAAAAAAAGATTGTTCAATAAAACATTGTCTCAGGGGAGAGAGGACATATGTGTGTTACAGTTGTCTGATTAAAAATAAATAAAATTAAACAATGTATAACTTTCCTTCCTATTTATTTTAGTGCTATTTTTTATTTGTCCATCACATCAGTCTGAAACCTGGACTTCTTTAGATCCAAAAATACTGAAGAATTGAGCAACATTTTAAGTTTTTTTTTACAATTGCATTAATGGTGAGAAACATTTACATTTTAAAAGATCTTATTCTTTGTCAATAGGCTTCAAAGTACTTGCTTCTATTGACATATTTTTTAATTGACAATTCCATTGAAGAATATGTACTAAACCTAAAACCAACATTAAAAGTTGTTCTTTAATTTAAAAATGTAAACAAATAATTATTGTAGGTTTTATAAAAAACATTTTGTAGAGTCATGCTAATCAAAATGTGTCCAGATAAAAAAAACTTTGCTTCTTCTTGGACCAAGAAGAAATTGTGAAAACACGTCTACATCAATCAATTAATCAATCAAGTTTATTTGTTTAGTATTTCATAGTGTTTTTTTATGAAATCATAAAGGCATCATAAATACAGTCAGTTGTGAACCCAGTAAAAGACATTATGTTTTAATTTGTGCCGACATTAAAATCATCAATACACATAAAATTATTTGGTCAATTTTTTATTCATTATGGCTCAAAAGTAACTCAAAGCAGGTGGGCTTTAGTCTTGCTTTTCAGGAACTCAGTGTTTCTGCTGTTTAGCAGTTTTCTGGAAGTTTGTGCCAGATTTGTGGTGCATAGAAGCTGAATGCGGCTTCTTTTTAGGTAGACCTGTGAAGACACTGTGCCAGTTATTAATGCGACAACAGATAAACATACGAATGAGTTTCTCTAGATCTTTCTGGTACATTAATCTTGGAAATGTTCGTCAAGTGATATAAGGCTGACTTTGTCCTGTCTTTATGTGTTTTTGACAGATTTCGGGCCTGATCACTAGTTTTACTTGTAATAACTGAAGATGTGTGCCAACTAGATCACTTCTCTTTAGGTCCAAAGATTTGTTTCTGTTCAGCTGGATAAAGTTATGGGATTATATCCAACATTTTCATCCTATATGAATGTTTTTGTTTCTCATCTTTCTTTAATTTACTACTTTTGTGTGGGGTGTACAATTAAACATAAAGACAGACAAAAAGAGGTCGTAGAAAGAAATCCTAACCTCACAGCTGAACTCCATCTCAGCATCCATAGTAACGACTTTAACTTTGAAAGTCTTGGGTTGTTTCTTCTTCAGTCCAAGGATCGACATTTTGATAGTGTTTCCAGATTGGAGAACTGTGAAAATAATGAGATGCGCTTAAGGAAGCATAAGTAAATAACACCTCAATACAGTGTAATAGCACATCTAAAACAATTCATATCAACAACTCACATAATACGCCTCGAAAACTAATATTTTCAGTCGATTTTACACAGGAGAGCTACTTTGAGTTGAAAATATAAGGTATTGAACGTATAGATGAGGCCTAATTACCAGGGAGCAGAGTTAAACTTGAGCTTGTCCAGCAAGGCTGAGGGGAGGATGGGCTTTTGTGTTTGTGTTGGAGCGACCAATGCTAAGCTAACTTTCCTCACTAAAACTGCTACTTTTTCTAACAGTTAAGACACAAACACCGTCCATGACAAGTTATAAAAACAGCGAAACTTTATCGAAACCTCCATAGTGGACATGTATCTGATATATTTGTTCCTAAAGTTAGAAAAAAACTTGCTAAAGCTGTCGGGTGCTACGTGTTTAGCTTGTTAGCAGACTGTTCAAAATCATAAGGAGTTTCCAGAAGATTTTTGTTTTTACTCCCAGTCGCTCTACAGGTAGGAACATGAACAACAGTCAGGAACGCCACTGCCCCTGTGTCTGCTTCAATGCTATCGGAAATATCAACTTTACACTGAAATATCACTAAATGTAGAAGAAAACTTCTAAGCAAAAAAACTACTTTAGTAATGAATTTATTTATAGGAATATCAATGAAGAAAGAAAGACGCATTCTCAGAGATTAAAATGTAAATTCTAGCAAAGACGTGTGGATATTTGGAATAGCAAGTTGTAATTAAACGCCTCAGATCCTGAGAGTTTTTACTGAGGGAAAAAATAACCCATAGCCTATTCAACTCGCTTCCTGGTGCAGTTCACCGCAACCTTTGAGTAAGTAACAATAACCAAACTAGAAAATTCCTGAAGAAATTTAACCGGGCCCTGCCAAAGTGTGCCGGTCGGTTTGGACCCAGCGTTCTGAAGCTAAAAATTAGCAACAATGCTAAAGAAAGCTGCAATGTAATCAATGGCATTTGGAGAATCGCAATGGCATTTGGAGAACATCGTCCAGCCAATGTTAAGTTGGCTGGACGTGCACCATTCAGTATGATAAAGTAAGTGTATAAGCTAAAATTAACAAAAATGCTAATGTTAACGTGAATGCTCTCAGTAGCAGGTGGGTCATCACTAGCATGCTGTCTGTACTTACTCCATTCAGTATACTGAACATGGCTAATAAGTAACAAAAATAGCTAATAGCTTATTTAAGCTAAAAGGCCAATGCTAATGAACTGCCTTGCTGCGCAAGCCAGTGCCATAACCTGAGAGGAAAATATAATACAGGCTAATATTATTGCACCCCCTATGGCAGTGCACTAACCTGACAGAAATATTGAGGCTTTTATTTTGAAATTTTCAGTAAGCTTCATATTAAATGGCAACACTAATCCGATGTGTAACAGTGTCCAGTTAAGTCAATTATTTAATGGCCAAAAGAGCAAAGACATTATGTAAAACTTGGCAAGACTTTTATTTTGAAATTTACATTAACCTTCATTTAAAATTGACACACTAATCCTGGGTGTAACAATGGTTGGTTAAAATCAGTTATAAAGTGCCCAAAACACAAGTAGTTGTAAAGGCCAGCTCATTGCTGAGAGTTCTGCCATAAAAAAAAAAACTACAGTGATGCGTTTTTGTAGTCCTAATCAGCTGCTCTGCCCTCATGTGTTCCGTTGCTATGGTAATGGATCATCTGCTAACTGACATGTATGTTTGAGACAGAAAGGTGGAGAAAGAATCCTATCTTTGAGAGACACCCAGTCAGTTAATATGGAAAAAGCACTCTTGTTCAGAAACCGTAATACATATTCGAAAACCGTTTGAAGTGTATGAGAGGGCTATTTGTCGTCTCCGATAGTCCCGCTATTCACATCTCTACCTCACTCACAGCGATGAGAGAAAGAAGATGTGTGCCAAGGTCTGAAATTTTTCAGAAATACATGGAAGTGAATCAGTGAGATCTGTCAGTTACCCTGGCGCATGATTTCGCTCTGAAGCACCTTGACAGAAAACCCTAGCCCTAGAGAAATATCGAAGACATTTTACCGGAGCAGGCATGCGTATCAATGTCATGACCAAGTTTGATATTGATAGGGCGATATTTGTTGGCGTGACGGCGATTTCAAAATTGCTTTGGGGTCAAAAATCTGCTTACGTTATCACTCTAACGGTGCGGCAGTTGGTGTCAGTTACACTCTGTGTTTCGTTACTTGGACATTTTTCTTGTTTTTCGTTTTTACGTCGCCATCGTGAGTCCGATTCCCACCAGAAGTAATAGCTCCCTTCTCGGCATCGAGCCGCACGTTTTGATACCACTTTTGTGGGGGTGCACGCAGCGGTACGAGCCACATTAACGGTTCGTACCGCTGCGTGCGAGCTGTTAATGCTCGCACGCAGCGTTAACACACGCAGCATTAATGCTGCTCTCCTTCTGCATTGCTATGGGCAGGCCAAACAACGAGGCTAATTTTGGTAATTGTCTTTTTATACAAAATAGAAGCGGGCTTTGCATATCACTACCCAAGAAAGAAGACAACATTATGGTTTAAATGTGTTATGTTTTACTCAGTCAAGAGAAGTTTTCCTGTATAAAGCCAATATGAAGTTCCCATTTTATGATAACCTTGAATCAAAGTACAATGGTTTCATAATACCTAGATGATAATTTTAAAGAAAAATTTACATTATGTTGCAATTGTTTTTATGTGTTGTAAAAAACAACAAATAGGCCTTTTTCTATAACGTTGACTATTGCAGTTATACTAATGTTAATTTGAAAGGCAGAATAAAGAATACATTCAATGTAGTCCATATTTTGTAGGAGCTTTTATTTGCTTAGAATACAAAAGAGTTGTACTGTTTGGTTATTTTTTTTATGTACCCTCCTGTTACACATTCAGTGATTAAAAAAAGTACATTACTTTTCTTATGCTGAAAATTTGTCACTTATTCTTATTTTTGTATTCTTTACCAATGTGTGAATGTGCAAGCTTCCACTTTTCTTTAACTTGCTGAGTTCCCCCACTATGGGATAATAAATTATATTTCTATTCATTTATTGCCATTTATGTTATAATATATTATATTCACTGGAGACATGCTGGGACTACAGCAAGCTGAAAAAAGCTGACAGCAGCTCATTAGCTGCCTTGCAGATGTGGCGGTAATTGTTTGCTACTGCTTGTTTAATTGTGGTTTATTGGCACATCATCAGCAGCTGCTGATTGTAACATTAATCCGTCATGTTGTTGCAATATAACACATTAGTAGTTTTGAAACGTAATCATGCCTCGTTAATCTCGGTGATGGTAACCGAAACATGTCTAAAACGGTATTACATTAATTTAAATATCAGGGAAATTGTTATCTCCAGCATTTGTTTAAAGATAAATATTGACTATCAATGTTGAATATATTAATGATGTTCATTAATTGTGTTTCTCTTTTTTTTAGCGACAGGTTTTTGTATAATGTCTGCTGACAGCAACACATTTGAAAGCGTAAAAGCTGTTATCTTGTCGGCTCATAAAAGCACCACATCAGAAGAGAAGGTCGGCTTTTACAACCGCTGGGCAGAAAACTACGACCAGGTGAGAAAAGACACATTGGGTACGTTTATTTTCTTATTCTTGTTTTAATAGGGATGACAAACTAAATGCTAAAGTTTAGATTAATAAACAGTTATCTAAAGTAAAGTGGTAAATAAAGTTTTTTGTGGTTTTCTTTTGATGCTAATCTTCTTAAGTTTCCGTTAGTTGCTACATGTGAAAGACATTTCCTCAGTAAGCCAAAGTTTCTTTCACACACACTAAACTTTAATTTTACATTTGGTGCAAAATTCCAATCTATGTTAGCAAAATGACAAAGGTTTTCACTTTGCTTCACTGGTGACCTTTATTTGAGGCCTCAGTGCTCGACTCGGCCGTCAAGGGTTGAAGTCCCGACTCGTTGACCTTTGCTGCATATTTTCATCGCTTCTCATAACCCGCTTTCCTGTCGCTTCGCTATCACATAAAGACCACTTGAGCCAGAAAGAAAAAAAGAAAATCAACCAAATAAACTCCAAAATTTTTAAGTCATAATTGACACAGACTCACAAAGTGATTTATTTAATATTTGGTGAATAATTTGATTTTGTAGCATGCCATTTTAATTATTTCTGGAAAGTTCTGAACCTTACGTTGCACAATTTGCTCAATCAAAACACTGTTTAACACTACCTTTAAAGTAATTTTTCTACATCTTAAAACAGTGTTTTCTTGTAAATGTGGAACTGGGAGACCAAAGAAAACTGCTTTTGTTTCCGTTTTTACAATTTTTTAATCAGGATGTGGCCGTTTTGGATTACCGTGCACCAAGTCTGGCAGCAGACTGCATCTCGTCCCATTTCAGCAGCGTGCGAGAGGCAGCCGTCGTGCTGGATGTGGCATGTGGTACCGGACTGGTGGCCAAACACGTGAGTAGTAGCTACACTGATGAGATGGACAGACAGAGAGATAAAGGTTATTTAGTCTTTTAAATTAAGAACTTTGTTTTCCTTAGTTAAGGACAGAGTCACTGTCGTTGTCAGAAGTATGACTGATACAGAGATATGTCTTTGTTGAACAGATGAAAAAACTCGGGTTTGAACATTTTGTGGGTGTGGATGGCAGCGAGGCCATGCTGGGCAGGGCGAGAGAGAGCGGCTTGTACCAGGACTTGAAGCAGTGCATGCTGGGAGAGGAGCCTCTCCCTGTACGGTGGGGTAATTAAACCAGCATCCTGTCATCTCATTGATCTCAGTGGCTTTTATGATGGTTTCTACTTTCACTGCTTGTGACTTCAGTCCATTTAAGTTCTGATTATTCTGGGCAGCTTTTTAAAAAAATTGTCAAATTTATGATGATGAGCTTCATTTACCTCCTGCAGGCAGCTTTGATGTGGTTGTAATTGTTGGAGCGTTAAGTGCTGGTCAGGTCCCTATTAGTATCGCCAGACACTTGTGCAATGCCACCAAACCAGGTCAGATTATAATTTTATTTATTATTTCTTTAAGCTAATTTCTTCTGTCTTGTGGTAAATGTGTAATTTCTTCACTGCACTGTTTTATCGTTCCACTAGATGGCTTCATTTGCATGACAACCAGAAGTAACCAGGATAACTTGGAGTACAAAGCTGCCCTTGACAGCGAGCTGAGGAAGATGGAGGAAGAGGAGCTCTGGACTTGTTTAGAGGTCACCGAGGTCAAAGACTGGGAAAGGGCTGTATCAGAGAAGGAAGATGGCTACATATCTGGAGTTGTGTACCTCTATAAGAAACTGTAACACATTATTTTGAATGGTTATGAGTTGCATGGTGCAGTTGGTATCACTGCTGCCTTGTAGGGTGAAGGTTGTGGGTTCAAATCCCAGGTTAGGATCTTTCTCCCTTCAGTTTCTCCCTGAGCTTGCATCCGTTCTGCCAGGTACTCTGGCTTCCTCCAGCAGTCCAAAAACATGACTGTATTTTTAAATTGTCCTGAGAGGTGTGCATGTTTTTCCTGGTGACCCGTCCAGGGTGTAACCCGAATGTTGCCCAAAATCAGCTGAAAATAGGATGAGCAGGTAAACATAATGACTGGTTTATTATTTTACTTAAGGATCTCTTAAGACTTGAGTAAAATATAATTATACTGTTTATATATTATTAAATTGTACTTTTTAACTTGAATAACTTTAAAAAAAATGAATATTGCATTTTTGAATATTTAAATAATATTAAAATATTCGTAAATATTTTTTAACACAAAAAACTACTCACATCCAACATGTACATGAGGATGATTGACAGCACTACGATCCTCCTCCTGGCTCTGATTGGTTGTTTCTGACCAAGCGGTTCAGAAACAACTGCTCCCAGTATAGCAACACTGGGAGGTGGCAGATGAGCTTAATTTATTTCACAGATTACCTGTAAATATTAAGCTTTAATAACATTAATCCCAAGTTTTGGTTTTTTTTGTTTGTTTGTTTTTGATGTATCAACAATTTTTTGAAGCCAAAGTTTTTTTTGTTTTTAATCCGGGGGAGACCAATATGTTTCCCATCCACCAGGTGGATTTTATAGAAATGGTTCTCCAGCGCATCACTGTACAAGCAATGTTTGGCTAAACCTCAAAGCCCTGAGGTGACTACATCCAAGCTTTACCAAACACATAATGCAGAATTTTTTTAAAGAATTAAGTCAATAAATACAAATAAATAATGTTTATGTTATGGTTTATTCAAAGTTTGTCATTTGACTTTTCTGTAAAAACTTATGAATTTATTTCCATAACAGTCAACACAACAAACTTTATTTGTGACATTCTGGACGGCAGACATGCATTTTGTCTGTTTAATCCTTTTCATTTGAATCAGCAAAACCCAAACATGACTCACTGAAACTCAGTGAAGTTTCCTCTGCAAACATGCTTCTTCTTCCTTCAACAAAACATTTCTGTTCTGATCTCTGTCAAACCAGTTTGTCCAGAAGTTTGTAATTACTAAAGCAAGACTGGGAGTCCAGGTGTTTCTCCTGGCCATGTTTTTCTTAATTAGTCAGGACCAGTAAGAAACCAATATACGGTATATTCGTTCACATTTTGCATTTATTGAAAAATAAATTGGCAATACATTTTCTGTTGTATGTATAAACAAAAATACAATCACAAGTAAATGCTTTGATGAAAAGTATTTACAGAAACCTTTGTTGTGTAATAGGTAGAGCATTTATTTCCAAACATTTAAGTGTATAAAGTAATAAAAAAGAAGCTAAAAGAATCAAACATAGTTATTCAAGTTGCTATGTATTTGAAAGATAAGGTAAAAAAATAATAACCCAAAAGCCTGAGGTAAAATATTACATTCAAATTTATTCAGTGCATTAAAACACTAAAAAACAGTTGATGCAGTGTAATATCTCACATTAACATGGCGAGTTAAAACCAACAATTCAAGTTAAACAAGTTCATTCATCACAAGTTGTACATACTTCACTTGTTTAACTTGTGACAAGCACATAAAATGTTACATTTTATTTTTGTCTCCTTCATTTTGAAAAACGTCCTTCACACAACAAATAATTATATAAAAATGAAACATTATCATCTATAAAGCATTGAACTACTAAGTAACTGCAAACTAGATGTAAACTGAAGTCTTCCTTCTTCCAGTGCTCATGTTACAGGTATGTTTTTGGTGCTGCTTCATCTTTATTTTCACTGGCAGCTGATAAAGTTTCATCCAGTTCAGCTTGTTTCAACTGAGACTTTGTTGATGGTGTGTCGCTGAGTTCGGACTTTCTCGACTTGGGCCTTTTCATCTGAGACTTTGTCGATGGAGCCCAGGATCTCTCTGAATCCTCTCTGATGTCCTGCTGGGATTCGACGTCATATCCAGGCCTAGAGAACAGCTGAGGATAGGCGGTTGGCGCCCCAAAGCTTTGGGGCCCGGGTGACATGCGTTTCATGGGTTGAGCCAGCGCCGTTGGCACCCTGGAGAGACGGGAGCCAGCGCGGGAGGATCCATTAGAGGATCGGACTACCACGTAGCGAACGGAGGGGCTCTTGTCCGTGTCGTGGGCTTTGCCTGAGCAAGAGGACTTCATGAACAGACCCCCTCCCAGGATGAGCAGAAACGCTGCCCCCCAGCCAAGGTAGAGGCAAGCTCCGATCTCCATCTTCTGAGAGTCTATGGATGTGCTGTAGAAGTTCTTCACCACCGTGCTGGCCGCCCACGCCGTAGGAATCAAACAGAGCAGCCCTGAGATCATCAGCACCACCCCTGCTGTTATGGCCATTTTCTCCTTCGCACCACTTCCTTCTGCATCCAAGAAGCGGGTGCATTTTCCACCCACGAAGGCCAGAATGAGGCCAAAGCTGCCTGTAGCAATGGCGAGGATCATGAGTGCCCTGGCGGCCTGCCTGTCGGCGCTGAGTTCCAGCTGGGACTCATAGCGCTTGCACTGTATATATCCTGTGCTTTGAACCACACACGACATCCAGATGCCCTCCCAGATAGTCTGGGCGGTCACAATGGAGCTGCCCACGAAGGCGGTCACATTCCACATAGGCAGCACACAGCTGGTGAAGACCCCAAACCAGCCCAGGAGGCACAGGGCGCTGCCCAGCAGCTGCATCCCCATTGAGGCCATGATGGGAAGATCTTTGAAGCTGCTGGAAAAATCCTCTCAGACCTTTAAGAAGAGCCTCTATTGATCCCTGCAGTGCTTGTTTTACCTTCAGTGTCGCACTCTCTCGCTCTCTGATCTCTGCTGTCTTTGTTAGTCCTTAACATGTCCTGCCTTTTTCACATGCATTCCTCTCTAACTATGAACTTATCTGGAGTGTTCAACGTAGACTGCTGACAGTTTCGGTTCCTCTGGTATCCTTCTGTGAAGTACCAGGTGTGTCTTAGCTCAACTGTACTTCATTTGTTTACAGGATATTTCCATCTGTCACTGTCCCTCCCCTTCTCAACATGTCCCTCTACCTGAGCGAGCGCTTTCTCTCCTGTCACCTGAGCGTCTGTCGCTGTGCTACTGGTCAGGTGTACATGTGCCACACCTATCCTACTGGGGACAGGAGGAGGAGGGTGACAGAAAGAAGTGACATAATCCATCCCCGCTCCCATCGTCTCTCTTGACTGTTCAGGTGAAACCAATTTTTATTTAACTATAAATGAATGAAACAAAATGCAGAATTAAATTAAGAGAGATTGAGGTTGAGGGCCAAACTCATGTTTGGTAAAATGGTCTCACATTTTACCAAACGTTTTATTTATTATGATGCACATCATATTTGTGCTAAATAACCAAAAAGAAAAGGCCGTAAATTACCTATCAGGGATTCAGAGTAGCTGTGTTTCTAATGTTTTTCAGAAGAGCAGAAGCGAAATACCAACTTCAGTTTCCTGAGACAAAACCAGCTTAACTCAACCAGCATCAACTGAGGAGAAAAACCGGTTTAAAACATGCAAACACCTTTCCACCCTCACACACGCACACACACACCCCACACACACACAAAACAACATAAAATGTTTTAATTCATCCTGAATTTATATTTATTCCTTTTATCTTTGGAATGCTATCAGTGATAGCGTTTATATTTATTTCTTGATTAGTCTTGATATGTAATTCATTTGCTTGTACATAGTTGTAAATTTCCTTTGTTTCTCTCTGCTCATATTTCCTCGTTTGGTGTTGCCATTGTCAACAGCTTTGAGTGTTTTTCTCAGTTATCTCTGGAACGTTTCGGCTTAAATTTCCCATGCTTTAAATAGACTTCAACAGAAACTCAGTACTTTACAGAAGATCCTTATGAGCATTTGTAGAAAATCAAGCGGGATTTTGTGACAAGGGAAAGATAAATAAGGCATAATGGATTTAAACCTAAAATATTGGCCATGTTTTTGTAACATCTCAAAAAGTATCTTCCAAACTTAAATAGCTATTAACATAAAAAAGAATTTTGAGAGTCAGTTTTCTGAAAATATGAACAACGATGCAGAAAATGTTGTTTCATATGAGTTAAGTAACTGATTAACAATTGATAGCAGGTTCAATAAGTATTGATCAGGTCAATGTTCATGTTAGTCAATATATTTTTCATATTCTTAATGAAATATTTCTGTAAACAAAAATGTTTTGGCCTTGCTCAACACCTTGTTGATGATGAAACTCAACTTTAATTTCTATCTGAAATTAAAAATTTTGATTGTCAGTTTCTTTTTTCCACACTTTAGAGTTTGAGTAGCGCAATCTCTAATATTTCTATTGACATGAAATTTGCATCAGGTGTTTGTAGCAATTCAAGTAATGCACACATGCAGAGAAATCAATACAATTTAGTCCATGAATGGGTTAATGTGCAGTGAAGAGGAATGGTAGAGCTACAAAGGTGTTCAGCAAAAAAGAACTGGATGTTCACAGAGAACCAAGAAATCAGATGGAATCTGTAAGTATTTAGAAAATGTTTGTGTTGCTTATCTTTAAATAAATATAATCTTGCCTAATATTAACTGACAGACTATAGAATATTTTTTTCTGTCAGACCTGAACTTTCAGGTCTGACAGAGACACATAAAGGTAATTTAAAAGTCAGCCTTCTGTCACCTAAAGAACATTTCTACGATTAAAGGACTAAAGTCTCAACAAGACCTTGAGAAATTCCTCTAAGTGTTTTTCTCTCGTCAAATTGATCACTACAACATCTTCACAGGTCATCCTAAAAAAAAAAAAAATCCATCCTCCAGTTGCAGCTGATCCAGAAAGCTGCTGCTGACGTTCTGACTGAAACCAGGAGGATAGAGCCCAGTTCTTAAGTCCTTTCTCTGACTTCCTGTAGCTCAGACAATAGACTGTAAAATACTTTTTGTTAGTTTATAAACCACTTTAGTTCAGTTTTTATTCATATTCCAAGGGCGGATTGGTTTGCAGCAATAACTGATGCTCTTCTGCATTGCTTTTAGTTTTTGATATGCAAATGATACCTAGTGTCCCACTTGTTAATTAATAACATACATCTCACAATACCAAATAAAAATTTAACTATAGAACACCACAACCCAGTAAAATAGGTGACATATTTATTGTACTTCACCCCTTTGTTCAGTTAAAATAATTACCCATACCAGTGGCAGGCCGTGCATTTCACACCTAGGCCTTCAGTAGTGCTCCGTCTGAATCAATCCAACCCTCAATAACTATTTTACGGCTATAAAACCTCTACTGCAGGTACAGCTGCGACACATATAAAAAAAGCATCAAAAATACCTGATAAAATTACAATATTATTTAGGAATATAGCAACATTTTACTCACCAAAAATCCTGATTATTTGTATACAAAATCCATCCTCTTTTCTTTCCTCAAGAAGATTTCAATTACTCTGTTGTGAGGACAAATCCTTTTCCCAGTTGTGACAAGCTTGCTAGCTTCGGAGTTGCCTGACCTTGCTTAAAAATGTCCAGCTTGTCTTGAAAAGTTCGTCTTGAAAACAGTAAATGCCCAACCACATCCATTTCTTCTCCTCCTTCACCCATCGTGGGTTGACAAAACAGCTATTAAATCAACACAACAATATCTTTGCTTGTGCAGTTCGCTACAGACGGAGTTTGCTAGCTCTGGCTAGTCCACTCTTTGACTATCCAATCAAAGTGTGTGAATACGCTGACGTTTCCGAACGCCTGCTAGAGGGCCTTGGTGTCGCAAACTCAAAATCTGATTGGTTGAAGCAACAGTTTGATCGACATTTATTTTATGCTACAGAACTGATTGTGAAGGCCTCCAGGCAGATTTCTTTGACCCTGGCAACAAACAGTGGCTGAAATGTGATTGGTTAAATGCTTAAAAATTAAAATACACGTCTGGAAGCAGCGCAATCAAGGGGCTAGCAATGAAAGGAAGCGGACAGACCATTTGGAATTATTTAATACGTATTCATAGACAAAATATAATTAAATCAACACAACAATATCTTTGCTTGTGCAGTTCGCTACTGACGGAGTTTGCTAGCTCTGGCTAGTCCACTCTTTGACTATCCAATCAAAGTGTGTGAATACGCTGACGTTTCCGAACGCCTGCTAGAGGGCCTTGGTGTCGCAAACTCAAAATCTGATTGGTTGAAGCAACAGTTTAATCGACATTTATTTTATGCTACAAAACTGATTGTGAAGGCCTCAAGGCAGATTTCTTTGACCCTGGCAACAAATAGTGGCTGAAATGTGATTGGTTAAATGCTTAAAAATGAAAATACACGTCTGGAAGCAGCGCAATCAAGGGGCTAGCAATGAAAGGAAGCGGACAGACCATTTGGAATTATTTAATACGTATTCATAGACATAATATAATTAACATCAGTCTGTGATTCAGATATTTATAGGCCAGCAGAGAAGGCCTTGCAGGGCCTGACGGCCCACCACTGTTAAAACATTATTATTGATGTTTCTAAATGAATATGAACTTGGTTTTTTTGCGTTATTTGGGGTCTGAAAGCTCTGCATCTTTTTTGTTATTGTGACCATTTCGCATTTTCTGCAAATAAATACTAAATTTTTGCTTGGAATTAGGGAACATGTTGTCAGTAGTTCATAGAATAAAAGAACAAAGTTAATTTCACTTAAACATAAACCTATAAACAGTAAAAATCAGAGAAAACTGATCATTTGAGTGGTCTCTTAATTTTTTCCAGAGCTCTGCATATATACACACAAATAAAGCATTAAAGTACATTGTGCTCCCAAAAATATAAAATATGTATTCAAAACCTAAAAAGTCATCTTGGTATTGCAGTCTAAGGGAAATTAAGTTCAGGAATGGCTGCAGGAATGAAAGAAACCCGACGACGCTGGGCTCTGATCTCAGGCATTCTGAAGCACAAAAAATAGTAAAATCCAAACTTATATGAACCTTTCAGGTCACTGCGGTCTTCTGGTCCAAGTCTACTTCAAGAACAAGCTTCCAGAAAACTGCAAAAATCCTTAAATTTTTTTAAATTAAAGTTAGAAATCCCTCTGTTTAGAGTTGTCTTTGTCGGTGTTAATACTAACTGAAATCATTCATTTTAGTTTGTATTTTAGTTTTGTATCTTCTTTATTTCTTTTAATGGGGAGTTTTTACCACATGCTGTTGTGCTTTAATTAGAAGGAGCAAATTTTCCATTTAGCAGGTTTTTACATGTCTTCATAGAATATAATAGAGCAGAATATCCTTTATTGTCCCACAATGAGGATATTCAGGGTGTAATGTGCTGAAGGTTTCTGATTTGTTTAGTCACCTTGGTCTAGTCATTCCTGCATAGCTGCTGCTGGTTTCTTTGGTTCCTTCACTTCGTTGCTTGTGTTAGCTGCAGTTTGTTAAAGTATCTATCATTCATGCTTGTGTAGCTCCTTTTGTTCTTCCTAAATAACACACTTTGTTTGACCTTTGCTGGCCTGTGTCCAGCGTTTGAGCCCACCCAACTCACTCTTCCCACAGCACTTACCAATTCTGAGTGGCCTTCCCTTTCTCGTTTTAACACACAAAGTTTGTTTAATTACAATGTGCGATAGATACCAGTGTAGGGAGCAGATAGTAGTAAAGTTTACTATATTTTCAACTAAGATAGATAAAATCCTTTATTTTTTGGAGTAAATTTGGGCACAAACATCTAACATAAATTATAAAACATTCACAATGACAAATAGATATCTTCTCCTGCTTGTTTTATGCATTTTTTTCTTTTACGTTTTATGTCTAAGCCCCAAATTATTCATAACCCTTACAGACTTACTACTACTTCCATTCATACTTCGAGAAGTAAATCAAAAAATAGTTTAATAAGCCAAAAAAACAAAATCAAAACTACATTGTACACAAAAACATACCAAATTATTTATTTTATGTTAAATCTTTTATTTCAAATATATAAAATTTTGTTTTACAGTTATCTACTGGCCTATGAGACAATAAACTACGAGTGACGAGTTCTTTGTCATGGTCTTGTTTTTGTTTGTTCGGCAGAAAGCGAACATTGTCCCACAACCTGTTTGTTAAGATTCCACCCTTTTCAGTACAAGCTGCATTTTTCCACCACATGCTGTGTTACTGTAAGCATAACTGACATTTAGAAAGGAAGACAGGCAGTCATAACCACTGACTATACTTATAATTATGGATTATACATTAAAAACAAGTAAAACAACAAAAAGCCACATAATTGTCAACGTATACATGTGATCAAAAAAATCCTGATCAGTTCAGATTTCACATAAGTAGAGATCTTACACATTGTCCAAATAAACAAAAAAAGAGATGAGGATGCAGAAAAAAATAATAATTAAGCTGTTTTTTGATCTGAAAGCATTTCTAAATAACTATATGTGTTTATAAATACAGTTAATTCACTTTTTACAATATAAATGTTTCCTATGAAGACAACTAACAGTATTAATTCATTCTTTCTGCCACAGTTTCATTCAGAATCTTGACTCAAATATTAGACTTTTATCAAATCTTATCTTGTCTCATCTTTACCCAACTCAGTTCTGTGACTCTAGACGTATTGCTGCTTGTTGGTGTCCACAGACTGAGCCTTGGAGTACCGATAGTCGTACTCCTTCTCGTTCTTAGGACATGTGGAGCAGAGGAGCCCACCGCCGATGAAGAGCAGCGCCGCAGTGCCCCACCCAATGTAGAGGGAGGCGCCCAACTCTCTCTTCTGAGCGCTGATCAGAGTTGGGTTGTAGAAATCCCGAATGATTGTGTTCGCGGTCCAGCAGACGGGGATGAGGACCAAGACGCCCGCGATGATGAACATGACACCGGCAGCGACAGCCACCGTGATCTTTTGATTTTCGTCGGGTATGAAGTTGGTGCACTTGCCTCCCGCCACGCCCAGCAGGATCCCGACGACTGCAACGATGATGGCGATGACAGTGAGTGCTCTGGCGGCCTGCAGGTCCTGAGGCAACTCCAGCATAGAGTCGTACACCTTGCACTGCATCTGGCCTGTGCTCTGAGTCACACAGTTCATCCACAAACCCTCCCATATGATCTGAGAGGTGACGATGTTGGCACCGATGAAGGCTGTGACTCTCCAGGTTGGGAGGGCGCAGATGATGATGGTCCCCAGTAAGCCGATGAAGGCCAACACCATCCCCAAGATCTGCTTTCCGCCGGACACCATGTTGAAGCTCTGTTGCTGTCTTGAGAAACGGAGTAGTCGTGTCTTCCTGAGAGCCGGAGAGCTTTGTTTGTTGCAATGTGTGGGTAGTGGTTTAAATTGCTGCTTTTAAAGAGAGACAAGAAGTCAGAGGAGGAGTTAGTTGACGGTAAGCTGAAACTAGTTTGCGAGGATTCTGACCAAACCGGATCTCTTCACAACATCGATGACCTTAGAGTTTCCAAGGGACAATGAAAGAAATTCGCAGAAGAACAAAAATAAAGATAAACAAGGAGTTTCTGTTTGTTCTGCTGATTAAATTCAGTTATAAAATCTTCAACAAACTGACAAAATGCAGTAACTACATAATTAAAACTAAACTAAACAGGGTCAGATCAACACTACAGCGATCCTTATTTAGTCGGCTGAAATGTTGCTGACTGCATTTTCATTAAAGAAATCTACATTTTTAACACCTCTAGTGAAAGGAGAGCTGTATACAGATACATAATACAAAAACAGGTAAAATTCTTCTCTGACATGATGTTTCATAATTTACTGCATATCTAATCGATACTCTGTGTAATGCCATGCAGATATTTAAGGTTGTACATCGCGACTTCCGGCAGGATCACTGTTCTGTTATCTCTGTCGCTGCATTCAAGTTACACACAGAACACACAACCACACTGCTTTGGTTAGTGGCGCTGAGGTTTGACCCTGAGCTCAATATCAAGCCTCATTTGAAGGAGGTGACTAAGCTTCCCCTTTATCATCTTCAGAATATTACAAAAATCAGACAAATTTTATCCTTTGGAAATGCACGAATTCTTACTATCCTCACACACTGATTATTACAGTGGTTCCCAAAGTCTGGGGCGCGCCCCCTACAGCGGGCGCAGTGCCATTACAGAGGGACCGCAGGAAGAAGTATGGACGAATAAAAAACAAATAGCAGTTACACAAAAGTGTTTCACTGTAAAGATGGTTTGTAGTGTGTTCTGTTGCAACCTGAAGTGTGAAATAACCTTCAGTGGAGTTTGAAAACAAAATATGTGTAAAGGTTTATGTCTGGTTGAACGATTTGTGCCCCCAGTTGGTTCTAGTTTCTATTTTAGGGGGGATTTTATTGTAATCCGTAGGGGTCACCAAAAATAATGGGACATATACTTTCCAAAATAGTTCCACATAGTTTCACTTGCATTCTTCCTGGTCTGCTGGGGTTTTTAAAATCTGGATCTCTCTAATGGACGCCATTTTCTTGTTGAATCAGAAAGGCTTTAGATGGCGTTCTGAATCTTTTGTGATCTCCTGAATAAGTTATCTTGAAGTCATTTTGACAGCTGATCCTCTCCTGGGAAAATTCACCATTGTTCTTGGTTTTCTTTGTTGATAATAGCTCTGTATCGCTACCCTTTTCTCTCTGCAACATCTTTATTATCTATTTCTTTTGAATGGGGACACAATGTGTTCCTCTTGTGGATTTTAGCCTACTTTATGCGGCCAAGCAGGTTCCATTTAAATTATTTTTTTCTGAACATGTCTGCCAAAAATTAGAAACTGAAAAATGAGGCTTGAAAATAAAAAGGGGAAATTACTTTTCACATACGGGCAGGGTTAGTTGGATAGCTTTTTCACTTAATAAAATAAATAATCTTTTAAGAATTGGTTTTTACCCAGTTCATCTTTGTCTAATAATGAAAAATGTGTTTAAATCACAAGAAAAATCATGAATAGGGCTTTAATATGTAAAAAACTGACACAAACATGAGAATAATAAAGAATTTCAACCAAAATTCAACAAAATGTTGCATTTTGTCATCACAACATAACTTGAAACTACATGTTCCAATGAAACCAGTTTCAAAACACGTGAAATCATCGTTTCACGTGTGCTTCATTCCTTTGGGTCAATTAAAGCCTTGTGCTTAGTAAAGTTTCACTTCCTGTTCACCAGCTCCACCTTTTCTCCAAAAATGGTCAACAGGAACATTTCAGCAGAACAACAAAATGGCAGCTGAATGCCACACCCAAGTCTTCAAAACAGCAAGTCACCAACTACTGGATGATGTCATCCTGTAGTTGGTGACTTCTCTACTTCTCATTCAGGGTAAACATGGTTACAATCTGTTCCAGTAAACTTTTCTGATGTCGTTACTGACACTTAATGTAAAATAGCAATATGAGGCAGCTTCAGATACCTGTGTCAACTTAGTTTAATTAATATTGTGTAATTAATATTGGGGAGGATAAAATTTCCTGACCATACTCCAAAACAGACGCTGGAACAACCACTTCTCTCCTATGATTGAGTTAGAATGTTTACATATCCTTTGGTTTCAAGAAATAAAATTCTACTGTTAGGATGAGAATTACTGAATCCAGAAACATCTGCAAATTGTTCAACCTCAAAGCTTCCCTCTTTCCCAGGATATTTCAGAAACCACAGCGTTGACATTCTCGACAGATCATGGGTGTCCAGAGTGAGGCTTGGGGTCCATTTGAGGCCCTCATAATGATTTTATGAGGCCCTTCGCCACAATTCAAGAATGGTGCCAATTCACGCTGTCTCTCTAAATAAGGTGTGTTCATGCTCCGATGTTTTTCTTTGGCGTTTTTGTTACGCCAACGATTCAGAAATCATAATCTGCTTAAAACATCACAAAAATTTGAGATCTGCCAGGATTGACGCAACTTTACCTGTGTCTAATATTAAACTGTGTGTTATTTTATATTGTCAAAATTAGTACCAAAATTATAGTGTCTGTATTTAAAAGCAAGAACTAAATGCAGGACTTGTGTTGAAAATAGACAAGTACCAAATATTTATTCATAACATACAAAACATAATGCTACATTCATTTGTAAAGCAAAACAAAAGTTTCTGTAATTCCAAACACGATAAACTAAAAAGTACAACTGTCACAATAAGACTTCACAGTTAAAGGAAGACAGCTACTAAAACCAACGTAACTCCAGTAAAATTATAGAAAAAAGAACAAATAACAGAAATTATTTCAGCATTCAGACGAATATGACTGAAATTCTTCAAAATAAAATTCAGATATGTGGAGAGCTTATAATATTTCATTACATTTTTCCCTTCATGTCCTGAAATTGTGCAGTTACTTTTTAAACCATTGTCATTTTAGTGCAATTATGATGTGAAATAAATGACAAAAAAAATGGGCTTCAATTAGAAAGGCTATTTTACACGTAAACCTTCAGTTTGTTTACGATGGATAGTGGAGATCATTCCTCTTCTTCTTCAGCATCTGTAGCTTCCTGTCAGGATCCCTCCTCCGATGACGAGCAGCGCTCCAGACGCCCAGCCGATGTAGATGGAGGCTCCCAGCTCCCCTCTCCTCCCCTCCGTCGCCACTGGGCTGTTAAATTCCGTGATGATGATGTGAGCCGACCAGCTGACGGGAATGATGCACAGCACGCCTGCGATGAGAAACACCACTCCTCCACCAATGCCAATGTTGGATTTCATCAACCTGTCGTAGCGGCAGAAGTTGGTGCACCGAATCCCAACGATGCTGAGCCCGATGGCCACAACGCTGACGCCAAGGGAGACGCAGACGAGAGCCCGAGAGCCCTGCAGGTCCTGAGACAAGGCGAGGACGGAGTCATAGGCCTTGCACTGCAGGTGACCTGTGCTCTGGATCACGCAGTTCATCCACAGACCTTCCCAAAACACCTGAGCGGTGACGATGTTGGTTCCAACGAATGCCGTCACCTTCCACATGGGCAGAGCGCAGATGAGGATCGTTCCCATGAAACCGATGATTGCCAAGCAAAAACCAACCAGCTGAGTCCCCATTGTGTCGAGGCGAATGTTTCCCACAAAGCAAATTAAAAAAAGTGGAAAAACTCAACCTTGTGTTGACCTAAAAATCGTTTTTTCAGCGGGTTTTAACATGGTTTTAAAAGCTGTCGGTTGTGTGTTTCTGTCTGTTCTTTGCAGCCTAGCAGGTCTGAAAACCGGAGCTGGGAGGGGACTGGAGGTTTAGGGTAACAAGAACAGGTTTCCTGCTTGTCTTCATTCCTGCTCGACCTGAATAGTCCAGGGAAGAAAGCTCTTTACAAAAGTACATGTGAGAAATTTGCTTAGAGATCACAAACATCAAAGGTTACATTTGCAAACTCTAAATGCTCTGGGACACAAACATCACATTAGCCATAATTCATCAAAAAGGAAAAGAAAATGTAATATATAGAGTATAAAAATTCTCTCTCTTTTGTTTGTTTTTTATTGGGTTCTTTTACAAGTTGCTCTTAAATGGTTCTGATTAAAAGTTGTGCTGAAAGTTCTGGCAGCCTGCAACTTGGGAGCGAAGATTTGGTGACCAAAGTGCGGCCCGCGGGCCATTAACGGCCCTCTGCGGGATTTTGTGTGGCCCACCACCAACCTGGTTTCTAGTATGGAGTAAATCTTGAAAGCAAGTGTGGGTGGCTGGTGTTGATGTAAACTTTTTCATCTTGTATGAAATTACTTTCTACAGATAAATAACATCCCGTTTAAAAAAATGAGATACAAAATATAAATTTCCATTTATTAACAACAACTTTTCTGCATTTATCTTCGCTGGGGAGAAACTAGAACTACGAATATCAATCTACATTTACTCAAACGTAAATTAAGTAACTCCCAAATAAGAAAACAATAAATACAGAAAAGTTAGAAACTGCAATTGCACAAAACCTTTTAATGTTTTCATCTACAATGATTCATAAATCCACTTTCTACAAAAATCTGACTATTTTGTTGATTTAATTCTAATTCTACTTTTTAGTTTATCAATGAGCATATACAATTTTAAAAAGGCACAAAAAGTTAAAGGTTTTAAAGGGGAAGTATTTGGAAAGTTAAAAAATCTCCCTACTATATTTTGCTGAACTGTGAGATCCTGTGATAATATCAACATCAGTTCACATCATTCCTCAAATCGATCATATCCGAATCATATCCGGAAGATGTCTGTGAAAAATCTCAGGCTTCGTTTGTCCTGTGCAAATAACACATAAAAGCAGAAATTGGAGAGTAATTTTTTTGTTACATTGGGTCACCAGATAATGCTTATCCTGAGTAAAACTTTTTCAGCAGGAATAAGCTATTCCCAAATAATTCCCACAATGTTTAGATCCTTAAACTGGAAATTAAGCCCTATTAACACACGATCTAGTTTCATAGAGACCACATTTTATTTGTAATAATTGCAGAGATCCTTGTGCATTTGGGAAGTGAACAAATTACCCAATACATTTTGCTGAACTCTGGGCTCCTGTGGTAATCCAATGTGAAATTTTATAGAAATGGGTGGGATCCAAAACGTAATCAAACAGTGTTTATTTGCTTTTGACTCAGAATAGAGGCTGCATTGGAGTTTGTCATGAAATGTCTTGAGAAAAATTCAGCTGAAGAGCGATACAAGTGCAGTTTTTCTGTTTTAGTGATGCCGGAACCAAATCAATCTAAAATTATTCCTGAAAACCACCAACAATAAGTGATTTTGTAGTTGAACAATCACTGGGAAAGCAAAGAGCAATTCACTATCAAGGACTTCACTGCAATGACGCGAGTTTAAGGTTAATTGGAGAAAGACGATGAAGGGAGAAATGGACTGGATGATGACTTTGGAGAGACTTGTGGTGAAGAAACTTCAGCGTGGGTTGCAGTCTTCAGGAAATTGCCTTTTCCTGGGCCAACCTAAAACCCCCAAGATGAAACAAAAAGGAGTGGATGACAAATGAGAATGGGAAGGAGTGATCAGGGAGTGGGAAAGGAGGAATAAAGGAAACTCTCTACTTGATTTGAAGAGTTTATTCCCAGATTTTGGATTTAAACTTTCTCTCTCTGATCGTCTGGGCCGCTTCATGTTTTCTCCTGATTGAGCTGAACAATATTTTCTGCCTGTCAAAACTTTGGGTGTCTTAGGATTGTGTACACACAATTTTATCTTTCGAGTCAAAAAACTGAGATTGGCAATAGGCAGAACAAGCTCTTTCAGGTCAGAACAGTTTTTTATTTTCCAAGAAATTCCAGAGCAGAGTTCCAGGAAAGAAATTCCCACTGCAGCATACTTCAGAGTTATAATAATAGCCACTTCAAACGTCCAGGCAATCACAACACAGTTTTCTGATGGAAATACAAAAAGAAAGTTCTGCTCAACAAATAGAAATGACTCTGAAAATGCTGCAATAAGAGGATAATGTTTTCTCTCCTTTGCTGCCTGGAGAGACACAGATGTCTCTGTTCTTGTGAAGGACATTCTGCCTTTCCTCTGCTCTTCTGACTCCTTTCATTTGTTTCCTCAAACGAAAACTGGTGAACTAAGCTTTACCTACATCCAACATTTTCACAAATGTTGGATGGATTTAACCAGTTGGTCAAAAGGCAAAATACAAAGATTGGGACACATGTATACTGTGTTCACTAAACACACTATGCATGTTTGTTTTATGAAACTTCTTGGATTATAATTAAGCAAGTCTGGGCTACTATTTAAGTTGAATTGGGTGGTTTTACAACAGTCAAAAAACTACTTTGTGCAAATAATCCTCAGCTAAAGAAGCAAAATGCAGCAATTAGCCTCGGCTCATTAGGAAACACCAATAGCACGGAGTCACCAGCATGTAGCTGTGTGGAAAAAATATTTCCTGATGACAAATTTAGTATTTTAATATTTCCTTTGACGAAACTGGGTATAAATTCTCTCCCAAACATTTCCATTGCATAAAACCAGACCCAGTGAGAGTTAAAGGGTTCTGAAGAAACAAAACTGTCCTGGCTGAATGTTCAGTCTAATATTTTACTACTATAAAAGCCACACAATGTACCCACTTTACTTTTGTTTCTCAATTTGTCTGGTATTGCATCCAGTTTGGATTTAACCAAAACTGCAGTTTCAGTAATATTTTGGTTTCACCACAACAGAAGCTACAAAGGTTGCGATAAGCAGCCAAACTTTAAATAAAGCTCATTAGCTTGGTGCTAGCAAGTGTTCAAGCAATGCAAGCAGTATGCAACAAGGTTAAACTCAGCAGTTAGCCAACTTATTTAATTAGTAAATTTTTATGCTTGCTCCCAATGTAGACCGCTGCTTTCAGAGTTAGCGGTTGCAACACCCCACCCAACAAGATCTAGACAAACACTTTAGATAAAAAGAGGCTTTATTAAAAATCAGCAAGTTCAAGATTAAAACCCTGGATTGGAGTTCAGTCCAGGTTCCTCAAGTCCAGAGTTTCAGGAAACAGTCTGAGCAGTTTAAACGTAGGCTCCTGTGCTGGCAGCCAAGCGTGGGGCAGAATATTTAACGGAGTAGCGGCTAGCCTTCTGCAGCTGGCACTGACAGCAGAGGAGAGCCCCGCCGATGATCAGGAGGCTTGCTGAAGCCCAGCCGATGAACAGCGCCGCACCAAGCTCACTCTTCTGGGCATCATCCACGGCGGGGTTGTAGAAGGTCTTGATGATCTCGTTGGCAGACCAGGACACTGGGATCAGACACAGGATACCTCCAACAATGAAGAACACACCTGCAATGATGGCGACCTGGCACTTAGCAAGGTCATCTTCAACACAGTTGGTGTACTTTCCCCCTGCGACGGCTAGAAGGAGTCCCAGGAAAGCAGCGATGATGGAGATCACAACCAGAGCGCGAGCGGCTTGAAGTTCTTGAGGCAAAGCCAGCATGGAGGTGTAAAACTTGCACTGCAGCTGGCCGGTGCTCTGCTTCACACAGTTCATCCACAGGCCCTCCCAGAAGATCTGCGCCGTCATGATGCTGTGCCCAACAAATGCAGATACCTTCCACATTGGCAGGGCACAAACAATGATGTCGCCAGCAAAACCAATGCTTGCGAGGAAGATGCCAAAAATCTGGAGGCCTGCAGACACCATCTTTTCTTCAGTTGCACAAAAGGTTGAAAGTCTCTTCAGCAGCAATGGATAATATGACCAATCCTCACCTGCAGCTTTAAGTATCCAAGCAGAACCATGAGAGGTGAATCTGACTGGCTGCCAGGAACTGATCAGCCTGACAACACCTGGGAATCAATCAAGCTGAGTGGCTCCACCTGAGTTCAATGGATGTTGGAGGCTGCTTGCTTTTACTCTGCACTGAAAGAAAAAAGCTGTTCATTTTACTTAATTTTATTGTGTACATCCGTCCCACACAATGCAAATAAGTAGAACCGACATATTTTCCCTCTTTCCCTCAAATACTTAAAGCTCGTCAAATCAACATATTTTATTTACATGAGATTACTTGAAAATATTAAGTTGAAACTACAAACATTTTATCTCTTACCATAATGTAAATATATTATGTATTATGGTGCTTACTTGCATCTGCTTTCATTTACAGGTAAAAGGAGATTAAAATGAGATCAGCATTGATTGTTGCATTTAACGATTCTTAATCTGTGTTTGAAAATATTTCTGTTCAAGATACACTTTGAACAATGGAAAAGTGCTGATTTGCATGTATTTAAAATACCATAATATGGTTCTATTAAACTGCATATACATCAAATAGATAAGTAGCAGCAGACTTCACAAACAAAAATGGGCATTTATTTTATTTTTATTTCTTTAGTTTTAGTCCATTTAAAGTGGAGAGAATTATTCTTATTCATAAAATACAGGCTAAATTTGAATTGAAATTGTGTAGTTTCATATAAACTGAACTAAAAACAAGCAAATGGAATATAATGGATTTATGCCAAATCAATAACGTAGAATATGTTGTTTCAGTAATTCAGTTTAAAAGATCAGATTTGATAGATTCATCTGGGTTTGGTGACACTTGAAGCTCAAATACTGTCTGTTAGAACATAATTGTAACCATGTTAAAATTTTATCAGTAAATTTTTTTTTTACGTTTATAAAGTTGGCACTTAACTAACAGGAAACATAACCTCCATTTTAGACATTTTCTTTAAACATTTGCTGTTGTATTTTTAAAATAGCTCATAGGTAAAAATCAGATTTTCTTTACAATGATCTTTTTATATTTGTCCTTCAGACACAGGCTGTGACTTCTTTTTGTTCTCTGATCTGTTTTCTGGGGGTACTGAAGGGTCTCTTTATGTGAGAGGAACGCCTCTTGGCTCAAAGCGTGATAGATGTTTATATGTGAACACTGCTGCGAGAGCCCACCCCGGCAGACTTGTATAAAACGTCTTGGCAGCAGACAAACTTTCAGTTGGTGGCCAGGCGCAGAGGAAAGACGCAGAAACCTGACAGAAACGACGATGGCGTCTTTAGGGTTGCAGATTCTTGGGGTTGCTCTGGCCGTGATCGGATGGTTGGGGAACATTCTGATCTGCGCGCTGCCACTATGGAGAGTCACTGCCTTCATTGGCAACAACATTGTGGTGGCTCAGAGCATCTGGGAAGGCCTGTGGATGAGCTGCGTGGTGCAGAGCACAGGCCAGATGCAGTGCAAAGTTTACGACTCCCTCCTGGCTCTGCCTCCAGACCTCCAGGCGGCTCGGGCCATGATCGTCATCTCCATCCTCTTCTCTTTCTTCGGCCTGCTGCTGTCTGTGGTTGGTGGGAAATGCACCACCTGCATCGAGGATGAAACAGCCAAAGCTCGAGTGTGCATCTCTGCTGGGGTTTTCTTCTTCCTGAGCGGAGCGCTGTGCATTGTGACCGTCTCTCTGCCGGCCAACACCATCATCAAGAACTTTTACAACCCACTGATTCCTGATGCTCAGAGGAGGGAGCTGGGTGCCTGCCTGTACATGGGCTGGGGGGCAGCGGGACTTTTACTGATCGGTGGGGCTCTGCTGTGCTGTCAGTGCCCGTCAGGAAGAGAGCACTACAACGGAGTGAAGTACACCGCCCCGAAATCCACAGCACCAGGGAAGGAGTTTGTCTGAGCAACAGGGAGTCGAATTCACCAAAAGACAGAAACAAACTGGTCTCCTTCTCAGTAATATCATCGACTAAAACAAACTGACTTTCTGCTTCAGAAAGATTGATACATTAATTCATTAAACTTATTTTTTGCAGTTATTTCCTTACTTATTGATCGTGACGATCAGTAAGAGTTTCTAACAGGCAGTTGTCTTTGTTTTTTACTATCTGAGGTGCATTTTTCAATGCTATATTTTATTAAAATTAATCAATTTTATGTCAAAAATGTGGCATCTGCAATTTTTATTCACAAGTGAAATAGCTTTTTGGAGTAACAATATTACCTTCAATCAGGAGGTTTGTCTGCCACAAAATTCAAGTTAGGAAAAATGTTCTTAAATCTAGATCAGTTATTTAAAATGTTAGAGAAAAGGTTTTCAAAGTGAGGTTCGTGTTTCCAGTTGAAGCTGTTCAGGAATTGTACATATTTCTCCAGCAGCACAAGTGGCTGATGAAAACACTTTATAAACTATTTCTGGTGAGATTTTCTCTGAAAATGTTAATAAAAAAATCAAAACCAAATGTGTACCAAGAAAATAGTTGAGTAAAATAAGATACCTACATTCCTGATCTTTGTAAATATTATGTATTTTGGTTTTACTTGCTTATACTCTGTCCTCTTCAGAAGAACCTTTTTGGCTTTAACAGCATCTGTGGTTTGGTTTTTATTTTTATTCTTTACATTGTGACTTTCATATTGGCTTTGTGAATAAAAGCAATGTCTGATTGTAAACAGAAACTTTTAAGTCCTTCGTCTTTTATCAGGTAGTTAATCAGCTACGCTTAGCAACAGGTGGGGGAGGGGTAGTCTCTGTGCTCTAAACAGCCAGAGGAAGCTCCTTCAGTCATTTGCCACATTACATAGAAACACTGTCCCAGAAAATATTGTGGCTTTAAATCTGTAACCTTTTAAATTCTTGGTAAAGCTGACAACACACAAACCCATTTTATCAGATGTTAGAGTGACACTTAAAAAAATAAAAACACTTCTGTGGAAATGTTATTTTTGCCATGCTGCTTTTTTATTGAAAGTAAAATACAAAAAAATTGTGAAACACAAGGACACATTTCATCATTACAACCATACATGTGCATTTTCTAACAAAACAGTAATCAGCAGTCAAAGTTGAGGGTTTATATCCATTTACTTTTCTTTTTTTGTGTTTAAAGGTTTGAATCTGAAGCACTGAAGATGATTTTTAAAAGGTCTGTCCTCCTCAGAAGACTTGACAGACGTCCTTTCACCCAGGGAAGTGAAAATATCCATTCTTTGAACAACTAAAATGGTTTCTCAGCAACATGAATCCAAGCATAAGCAGCTCTCTGTTGTCTCTGCCGGTGGCTTCCATTTTACTCAAGACAGAAAAGCTAAATCACTGTCTCAACACAACAGATTTCCATTACAGCACGGCAAACATCTCATCCAGTTACAGTAAATTCCCAGGAGGTTTCCCAGCTGGATTCCTCCGCTTTTTATCACCAGGAGAACAAATACAGTTTTATTTACAGGGCAGATGAAGGATAACAAACATCTATTGCTACATTCATTGGAAGATATAGGAAAACCCTACAGTTATATTTATATCATCAGCTCATTTCATAACCTTTGTAAAATATCATAATTATCTAGAAAAAGTAAAGTTACAGCAATAGTACATATTAGAAATGCACCAATCACAATATTCATGGTTCTCTTTCAGAATTTCAACATCTTTATTTTTACCTAATACAGATATATTAAAGAAATCCAAAATAATTCAAATTATTTGATAGTAGGGATTTCTAAAGTCAAAGGAAAACAAAGAAATTTCTGGGGGGGGGGGTTGTTGTTTTTAGACCCAAATGGACCAGCTCAGTACCAGCTGATTGTTGATGTATTTTTAGGTCAATAAAGTAAATTTCTCTTTTTGTTGCTCTTGTTTTATATGAATGGGAAAAAATAATCAGATTTGACCAATCAGGGAAAATTAGCTGATTCCTATTTAACACCTACTGGTTGGAGAAACTATCATATTGCTCAGTTGACAATTATTTGCTGATTTATTATAAGAAAACTTTAAAAGTTTATTCACTCTAAGAGTCTTGGTAAGATCTTTTTAAAACCTCAAGATGTATTAAAATGTCTACACAACTACACGTAAGGAACTAAATTAAATGTATTTTTAGCTATGTAATTAAAGATCTCTGCAGACAGGGGCCTCACACATAGTCCACATTTGATGAGACAGGTCTTGCCAGGCCAAACTTTGCAGGTATGTAGGGTTTGTTGTCCTTTGGGGGGCAGTTGTTGCAGAGCAGACCTCCTCCTATAAGCAGCAGGGCTGCAGAGCCCCAACCGATGTACAGTGCAGCGCCAAGCTCCCGTCTTTGTGCCGCCGTCACCAAGGGGTTGTAGAAATCCCTGATGACAGTGTGAGCTGACCAGGACACCGGAATCATGATCAGCAAGGCGGTTATTATGAAGATTACTCCAGAGACGATGCAGGCTTTGGCTTTGGATGCCTCATCGTCCATGCAGTTGGTGCACTTCCCTCCAACGATGGCCATGAGAATGCCAAACACGCCGACAATCACAGAGATGATTACCATGGCCCTGGCGGCCTGCAGGTCCTGAGACAGCGCCAGCATGGAGTCGTACACCTTGCACTGCATCTGCCCCGTGCTCTGGACCACGCAGCTCATCCACAGGCCTTCCCAGATCACCTGCGCGGTGACGATGTTAGCCCCAACGAAAGCGGTGACCCTCCACATGGGCATAGCGCAGGTCAAGATGCTGCCTACCCATCCAATAAAGGACAGGAGGATACCAAGGATCTGAAGCCCCTGAGAAGCCATGATGAGCCCAGAGGTGTTGACTGGTAGAAATGAAGATGATCACGTCTTAAATATTATAAAGTCCTTTTTTCTATGTGGGTCTTTACATGCGCCGCAGTCACACCTGTTTATGAACGCAGTTCCTCAACTCTGAATCTTCGAAAGTTTCGGTTGTGAAACAATAAGTAGCCCTAGTTATGATTCAGACTTCAGGGTGGAGTTTCTGTCCTACTGGACAAAAACAGGGGCTAAAACTGAGACCTGATACCTTCAAGCTCTTGTTCATTGTTCTCTCACATACAACCCTCTGTTATTTGAAGCAAGGCTTCAAGATTGGGAACAATGGCTGCAGTTGGCAGCTGTGTTTGTCCATGCACTCCCACACATACATATATAGGTCAGCTTTGGCCTGTATATAAGACTACTGCAGCAGGTTTAGCTAAAAACAGATAGACTCTTTAAAAAAGAAGGAAGGGTGGAAGGTAATTAAACTTTACGCTGAGTCTTAAAGTTTTATTAACTTTTGCGCTAACAAGGATACTTATGTCCTAAAACCAAGATTCCCCCATTCTTTGTGTCGAAACCACACCCTCCTCCCATTTTCTCAAACTGATTTTCACATTACACCAAGGATCCAAGTTACACCACACTGCTAATATACAGCTGCTCTATTTTACCTCTTGATTATCTATTACATGCATAGAAGAAAATGCAGAGTCTAATTTTCCCATTACGATGAGGTAGGAACATTTCAGATAAGAGAACTAAACAAAGATTGTTTTCTCTTTACAATCGTGCATAATTAACCCTTATAAATGTTTACAGTCAGGGAAATTATAAATACATCAACCTCTTTTTATTGTCGCAAAACAAGTAGAAGTAATTATGTTTTTCAAACACAGACCTGGGTCACTTTCTGTGAAGTACATAATTCAGAAAAAGATAATAGATGATCACTTACCGTAACTTCTCTACCAATGAGTAGGTATTTACATTTCACCCAGGATGTTTGGGTCAGGTGTGTTTGTGTCTGTCTACTTGTTTAACTATTCTACTATTTAAGACCTTTTCTGGTATATTTACTATTTAAGATCGTTTCTGGTATATTTAATCTGTCAGACCATTTCTGGTATATTTACTATTTAAGATAATTTCTGGTATATTTACTATTTAAGATCGTTTCTGGTATATTTAATCTGTCAGACCATTTCTCAATGGTCATTTCTCAGATTGATGGGCCTTTTGGGGACCAAAACCTGGTCCAGTACAATGGAAACTCTTGTATAAAGTTAGGAAAAATACTAAAATGAATGGACGTCAATAAAAGGTCCTAATATGGGTAGGAATGCAAACTTGTGTTTGTGTGTTCTTGTATATAAAATGTTCACCAAACAAAGGGAGGAACAGTTTTCTGGTCCTCATTTTTTGTCAAATGTGCTGAGCTCTAGTTCGGTTTAAAACTAAACCTAACTTTAAATTTATATATATATTTATATATTAAAACTTATATATATACATATAGTAGGTTTAGAAGCGTGGTGTAAATTAAGTTTTGGTTATAGGTTAGATTAAAAATATATTTGGAAGGGTTATAGAAAATGTCTGAATTAGTCATAAATGCAGTAACTAAAATGAATGGAAGTCAATAGAAGGATGCCTGTGTGTGTGAATCTTGTCTTACTGCACCTGGCTTTCTGGACAAAGTTGTAATAATTGTTGCAATGTGCAGGTGCAGATGCCTCTCAGCTGACACCTGCACGTTTCCAGGTTGTCATGGTAACCATTTCAGTTCAACTTCCGTTCTTTATGGGCGAAATTTCCAATAAAAGGTTTTGTAAAAAGTTCTCACAAAGTCTTACCTGGTAGATTTAAATATAAGGCACATACATTTACCTGACAGAAAATAGCAAAGATAAACACACAAACACATTTCTTCCAAATTTAAAAAGTAAAAATCAACCATGTGCTGTTTATATTGATATAGTTGAAGTGAAGTGACTATCTTTTTTGTGTTTTGATGTAAAATAATTTTGTTTGTGTTAAAGGAACACTTCAGATTTTTTTTTTGTGTGTGTGTGTGTGTGTGAAATTCTTGTTAGCAGTTTCGTCATCTTTAAGAGGCCAATATGTTATTGACATATTCAAGTTGGCAGGACAGCGAGTAAATCCTCAGGGTGGTAGAAAGCTAAAACTTGATGGATTTTATTAAGTAATTTTACCAATTGAGCATTTATAAAGTCTGATAGTTATTTGAAACTGAATTCAAGTTTAGCAGCGGAAATGCTTTTTAATATGTCTTTGAGATTTTTTATTTCATTTTCTACAAACTCAAATGGCTGATAAATGTCATTTTCTATTACATATATCAGATAATTGTGTGAAAGCCGTACTGGTAGCACAAAATGCAAACCATCGCTTTAAGTGTAGGTTTGCTTGCTGTAGAAAGTAATAAAACTAGTTTGGTGAACACAAACTATCAACATTTTCTTAGTGAACAGAAATATTTGCTGTTTGTTTTAATCTAGTTTTTAAGTCTATGAATCTGTTCTAAAAGTTTAAATTTCTTTGTTCAGAGGCTAAGAGTTTGAGTAAAGGCAGCAAGTCGTTTTGCTTGATTTTCCAGCCGCACCTAAACCTGATCAACAGGAAAGTCAAACAATAGCCTCTTCTAGAATGCTGTGAGGGTATTTCTTTTCAGGTGGAAGTTTGTTTTGACTAAAACTCTGCTGTGAGTAAATAAATATACATTAAAATTACAAAGTACAATTTACAACGATTTTTAAAAACATTTATTATTTCCAGTGAAAGAGTGTTTTATCAAGTGAAAAACTGAAGAAAATATCACAGACTAGCTCATATGTAAACAAAAGCATGTTTATTTACAGAACATCTGTCGCATAAAATACCACAAAAGGTAGATAAGAAACATTTCACATTAATGTGACCAAAGAAAAATTTACAAACACAATTAAAAAGTCATCAAAAACACACATAATTGTGTAAATATGCCATTAAAGAAACACCTATTTATGGTTAATATTCATTAACCATAAATAGAAGTAATGAACATGCAGAATGAATTTTGTTCCAGAAGTGTGGTTCTGATCAGGATTATGTTTTTAGCATTAGCACAGCCAAACCAGCAGCACCAGACCATCTGTCCCACTCAGACAAGCCAGAATCAGTTTAAACACGGCCTGCACCTGGAATGCTGGAGTATTCGGACATAGGGGGCGTGTACACAG